>NC_058521.1:527765447-528068478 GCF_904849725.1 Hordeum vulgare subsp. vulgare
TCGTCCTCTAGCTCCCCACTGTGCCAGCCATCGCCACGTCGCCCTACAACCCGCAGAAGCAGCATGCCCTCGTGTTTATCCACAGCTGTCGCAGGAGCCGCCTCTTCGTGCCTATAAAAGCCCCCTCTGAGCCCTTCTCGCCTAGTAGCAACCTCAGTCCAATGGTAACAAGCTCCCTTAGCAGCAAATCGACCGAAGGAGGTCGTCTTCCTCGCCTTAGGTCAAGTTTGGCCGCCAGACCTCCCCGTTAAATTCGAAGCCAACCAAGCTCATCCTACCCCGTTATCCTTTCCTAATTGAACCATCTTGGCCTCCGAGTCCGTTCCCCATCTCCATTTCGCTCGAGAGCATCCATGGGCGAAGTTCCCTTTGGGTAGTCACCGCCGTCCGCCGGCCTCGAAGCCACCGGAGCTCCGGGGCTCTCCTGTGACCAAATCGTACCTCCGCAGTATCGCCTTGATCCCCAGAGCACGGTAGTGCTCTTAGCCTTCAGTGTAGTGCCTCAAATCACTGGCGAGGGTCGCCGGAGACCTCACCTCCGCTCGTCCATAGGAGGAAGATGGCTGTTTGGACCGGTCAAACTTGACTGGTGGACCCACGGGCCCAGCGCCAGTCACACTCTAGCCGACGAAGCATCTTAAGTGAAGGCGTAACTCGCGAGGTGCATTTCTTTGTTGCGAAAGCGTATTTCCTACCGAAACGTTTTTTTCTCTGTTATATTTAAAAACAAATTTTGACCAAACTTTGACTGCTTATAACTTTTAAACTACAACTGAAAATGAGTTAATTCTTTTTCTGTTGGTTCAAAAATTTCACCTAGCTTATTGTCATATTTATTTCAAACAACTTTTATACATTGTTTTGGGAATTTGTTGATTCCGGTATTTTCAAAATAGGAAACTTGGAGGCAAGAATTCTTTCAAGATTTTTGGGGTGCACACCACCCTTCTTCATAACCATGGCAAGAATTTTGAACCCCGATTTGTCTGAAGTGTGTGACTGCTTGCTGCAATGGGTTATGCTAGTTAAATAAAAAACTCCCCATAGTAACATATTTCGCATGAAAGCATGTGATGGGTATTTATTTGCTGTTGAGCATGTAATCCTAGTGATGAGTGGGTACTACCGCATGCCACGTATGCCATGCGGGTTTGGACAACCTCGGAGAAAGGTTTGTCGTGGTAAATATGTGAAATTGATATCTCATGGCGACGAGAGTGATCAGTGAGGGCATATCGAGGTGTGATGGTGGTAACCCTATTGAATATCATTCAGAAATTTTGTAGTGCTAACCCTTGCAGGAAAACTTAAACCTCCTGAGTCAACTGTAGATTGAGTCTTGTGCGAGTAACCCCCATACTTGATTTGTGCTACCACTTGTCCCTGCCACAGGTAGGGTGCGATTGAGTAAGTTGTCGACCCCTTTCCTTGGACACACCATACAGAGAGGCCATAGTGGAAGATACCGGTTGCAACTAGTAGGCATGCTTGGTCCAGGGGCATGGGTGTTTCTGACCTGGGGCCGAGGGGGGGGGGTACCCTCTTAGTAGCGCATGGTATAAATTGTGATCCCATGCTAGTGGAGAATTGGAGTCTTCCCACTTAGATTCTTACTTAACGAGTGCCATGGTTGATCTGAGGCATCGAGAAGTTAAACTGGCGTGTGCGGGTCAGGTGTGCTTTCAACTCAAAGTCCGTAATCGGAATTAGTTGACATCTCTGGTTGACTAAATAAACCCGTTACTTGTGGGTAAAAAGTAGACCCACTAGAGAGTTAAATATCTATTTGAATAGGCGTGTCCGCGGATAAGGACTATAGTTTGAGATGGTTCAAGTGTCGGTCTGAGTGTAGGTGTTCGGAGGAATTAATTGAAACATGATGACGATCATGAACCAGATGATAACCATAATTATTTTGAATTTTGCTGTGGACTAATCATTTCTGGTATATGAACTTTTTAGTATCCTTGGGACTGTTCTACCTCCTGGATACTCGATGTTATTATTATCATATAAGCCCTTTTTGTGGTGTCGTTTAGGCGTCCGACTGTGGCAACTGCTATTATTATCATATAAGCCCTTTTCGTGGTGTCGCTTAGGCGCCGACTATGGCAACTGTTATTATTATCATATAAGCCCTTTCTGTGGTGTCGCTTAGGCACCCAACTTTGGCAACTGTTATTATTACCATATAAGCCCTTTATGTGGTGTCGCTTAGGCGCCCAAATATGGCAACTGTTATTATTATCATATAAGCCCTTTATGTGGTGTCTCTTAGACGCCCGACTATGACAACGGTTATTATTATCATACAAGCCCTTTATGTGGTGTCCCTTAGACGCCCGACTGTGGCAACGGTTACTTTTATATGAAACCCTTTATGTGGTGTCGCTCAGACGCCCGACTACGGCATGCATGCTATTACTTATTCATTGTTATTTTATTATAAGCCCTTTTTGTGGTGTCGCTCCAGTCGCCCAACTGCGGCACGCCTGTTATTATTTCATTATAAGCCCTCTAAGTGGTGTCGCTCCACACGCCCGACTGTGGCTTGTATTGTGTGTCCTTACGATATGTCGCCCGAGACGTCCGATCGACAAATTTAAATCGATTGTTACTGTCTCCCTTGTTTGCTTATACATCATGAGTATGAATGATTTATCTGCATAATTGTATGAGTGAATTAAATCTTATGGCATGTCACGTGTTATTTTTTTTTGCATGCATCGCACCTGCTTTAACTTATCTGTTTTCTTGATGTTTGCGAGTACATTCAAAGTACTCACTAGCTTGTCACTGGCTATTGTCTTTACCAGATTGCATATTTGAAGAGGAGCACAATGATATCAACCCCGAAATCTAAGAGTCGAGGATAGCAGCCTTGTGAGATAGAAGTTATCCAGGTCAGGTGTTCCTGTGGGAATGGAGTCTCATGGACACTGGAGATCCACGAGTCGCTTCCGACACCAGCCTTCAGACCTCTTGTTCAACCCCATGGACCTTTATGGTCTTGTACCCCAATTTTTGTATTTTTGCTTGGAAATTTGGTATCAAGTATGTTTCCACCAGCGAACAGTAATCCTGGGGCTGGTGAACACAAGGGTCTGTTTTCTGGGAGTTTTTATCCTGAAAAACTGGCCGCTAGAGGAGGAGAGTCCCCCTTCTGGTCGATGGCCTCCACGGCGGCGGAGGGGCACGAGCCCCTCTGATATTGGATCTCCTTCTCTGTTCTCTTCTGTTTCGTGTTCCTTGTTTCTGGCCCTTCATCATTTCTTAAATTCCTCGAGATCCGTAACTTCGATCGGGCTGAAATTTTTACACGGGTTTTCCCATAAATTATCTTTCTTGCGCCCGAAGAAGAGCCGCAACCGACTCTCGGTGTGGCCACTAGAGGGTAGGGTGCACCAGGGGGAATGGGTCGCGCCCTGGTGGGTAGTGGAGGTCGTGGCCTCCGTTTACGTTGATTCCACCTCCCAAAAATCATATACATTCCAAAATAATTCTCTGTAAATTTTTATCGCGTTTGGACTTTGTTTGACATGGATATTCTGCGAAAGAAAAAACATGCAACAAACAGGAACTAACACTTGGCACTGGATCAATATGTTAGTCCAATAAATCATATAAAATGTTGCCAAAAATATGTGAAAGTTTTGTAATATTGGCATGGAACATTCAAAAATTATAGATACAACGGAGATGTATCAACATCCCAAGCTTAATTCCTGCTCGTCCTCGAGTAGGTAAATGATAAAAAAGATAATTTCTGATGTGGAATGCTACCGAACATAGTCTTGAACAAATGTCTAATCATGGCATGAATATTAAGATACAAGTGATTCGAGGCAATAGTCTATTATTTGACAAAAATACATCCATACTCAGGTTTACTAGTAAACTATCATGTCCTTTCAAAATAACAATGCTTGAAGAATGCTATCTCGATACTTGTTGAAACAAGATGGGATGCCTTCCAGGCCATCCCCAAGCTTAAGCACTTGAGTATCCTTGGATATTTAATTGGGATTCCTTGGGCATCGCCAAGCTGGAACTCTTGTCTCTCCTCCTTCTCCTCATATCGAGACCTCCTCGATCTTCGAACACTTCATCCACACAAAACATAACAGAAAACTCGTGGGATCCATTAGTATAATAATGCAAATTACTATCTTAAGTATTTTTGCAAACACATTCATATTTTTTTTTTTTGCTTTATAGATACTATGATCTAACTTCTTCATGGTTTATAACACCGATACAATCGATAGTTTCATCAAAACGAGCAAAACAATGCATCAAAAACAAAATTTAACAAAAACAGGACATTCTGTAGTAATATGAACATTGACCATTCTTATGTAACTTTACAAATTATGAAACATTAGAAAGAAATAAACAATTTGCAGAGCATTAGTGTGTAAAAATTTCTGAAATTTTCGATGTTCGAGTAAAAAATGTAAATTCACGCACTACAGCCGAAGTTTCTGTTTTTGCACCGCACATACCAACAAGCAATCTAACCATCTTAAAGGCAAATCTTGGCACATTATTTTTGTAATACAATGGATTTGTATAAGGGGATAATTATTTTTGTTGAAAAGTTTCGGTAATCGAGATTCACAAAGTTTACATGGGCATAAACAAAGTTCAAGGGCATCCCCCACTTCAACGATGTTCGTCTTTCTCACTTTCACTTTACTTTTTGAAAAGTTTTAGGTTTCCCTCTATATTTTTTGTTTTTAAACTTTATAAAAGAACACAACAGAAATAAATGACTCTTTAAAACTTTTAGGTTGTCTCCCTGACATCGCTTTCTTTAAAGCCATTAAACTAGGCATAAAGTGCTCAAGTAATGGATCCACCTGGATCCCAAGGTATATCAAAGCCAATTTTAATTAACAATGATTTGTAATTTAGTAGTGAGCACAAAGCAATATATATCATGCAATGACGAAGTCTAACTCTCTTCCTATGCATCTTCATGTCATAAAAGAACAATTCATGCATATCAAGTAAAGGCCAATATATAGCATAAGCAGTTTGTGGCAATTTTATCGTGTGGGAAACATAAAGAGGTGGAGATGTAGTTCCTCTCTCATAATAATTGCAAATAGGAGCAGAAGGCACATGCATATCATATCCATCAAAATCATCATGTGTAATGGTAAAATGCAACCCATCAATATAATCCTTAATAAGAGCAAACTTCTCCAAAATAGTGTAGTTGGGAGAACTCAAAAAGATAATAGGACTGTCATGTGTGGGTGCAATAGCAACAACTTCATTCTTAACATAAGGAACTATAGGAAGTTCATCTTCACAAGCATAATTCATATTGGCATCTTGGCCACAAGCATAACAAGCATCAATTTCATCAAAAAGGGATATCTAAAAAGAATCAACGGGATCACATCAGTTATCATAGCATTCATCCTTCGGTAGGCATGAAGGGAAATTAAACAATGTATGACTTGAAGATTTACTCTCGTGAGAATGTAGGCACGGGTATCTAATCCGCTCTTCCTCCTTTTGTTCTTCACTCTCCTCATCATCTTTTTCATCCAATGATCTCACAGTTTGATCAATTTTCTCTTCCATAGGCTCCTGCAAAATATTAGTCCCTTCTTGGACAGCAGAGGAGTCCTCAATATATAGTTTAACATAAGCATTAGAAGCATAGTTTTCATAGCAATATTTAAGTATGAATTTTTTTGCAGATTTGTAAAGAGTAGCATCATACTTTTCAATCAAAGAAACAATTCCATAAGTACTCTTAAAAGCAACAAATTCTTCAATTTGTTCAACATCATAATAACTATAAACACCTTTAGCATAAGAAGATAAGATTCCATTATCACTAAACTCACATTGGTAGGGAAGGTGTTTCTTAGGTTCTTCATAACAACAAGTAAAACAATATATTTCACATAAATTCCAAGCATAACAATGCAAAGTATTAATATGATGCAATAAAATTTCCCTTTTTGAGATAAGGAGTGTCGCACATGATAAGCATGCTCATCTAATGTTTTTCCCTCAACTAAACTAGTTGGGGTTTCAACAGGAGCACATAGGGATCAAAGATGATCCAAGTAAAGAGCTTCAACAGTATGATAGATTTTGGGTGGTTCTTCAACCATTGGTTCGGTACGTACAACTATTTTTTGGTATTTTGCGTTTCCTACCCATAACTAAAGATAGAAAACAAGAATAAAATAAAAAGTACTTAGTGATAAAGCAAACAAGCACACACGTGAATATTCACCCAACGCTATTGTTCCTCGACAACGGCGCCAGAAAAAATGTCTTGATAACTGATACGTCTCCAATGTATCTATAATTTTTGATGGTTTCATGCTGTTATCTTGTCAAACTTTGGATGTTTTATATGCCTTTTATATCTTTTTTGGGACGAACCTATTAATTCAGTTCCAAGTGCCAGTTCCTGTTATTTCCGTGTTTTTGACCCTTTTTAGGCGGAGTGCAAACAGAATAATTCTTTCGCGATGATTTTTTATGGAAAATATCAAAAATAACCGGAAGAAAAAGATACCGGAGAGGGGTCCCGAGGAAGCCACAAGCCCTGTAGGCACGACCACCCCCCAGGCCGCACCTACCAAGCTTGTGGGCTCCTCAGGGGCCCACTTGACGCGACTCCACCGCCATCTAGTCCTATAAATCCAGAAACCTCCAGAAAGAAACCTAGATCAGGAGTTCCGCCGCCGCAAGCCTCCGTGGCCACCAAAAACCAATCTGGAGCCCGTTCCGGCACACTGCCGGAGGGGGAATCCATCTCCGGTGGCCATCTTCATCATCCCGGCGATCTCCATGACGAGGAGGGAGTAGTTCTCCCTCAGGGCTGAGGGTATGTACCACTAGCTATGTGTTTGATCTCTCTCTCGTGTTCTTGAGATGTCTTGATCTCGATGTACCGCGGGCTTTGCTCCTATAGTTGGATCTTATGATGTTCTTCCCCTGTCCCTTCTTGTAATGAATTGCGTTTCCCCTTTGGAGTTATCTTATCGGATTGAGTCTTTGAGAACACTTCATGTATGTCTTGCACGTGTCTATCTGCGGTGATCAACTTGCGGGTTCGTGACATTGGGAACCTATGCATATGGGTTGGCACACGTGGATTCATGTGAGTATTTGATGTATGTTTTGGTGATCAACTTGCGGGTTCGTGACATTGGGAACCTATGCACAGGGGTTGGCACACGTTTTGACTCTCTCGTAGGAACTTTGGGGCACTCTTTGAAGTTCTATGTGTTGGTTGAATAGATGATTCTGAGATTGTGTGATGCATATCGTATAATCATACCCACGGATACTTGAGGAGATAATGGAGTATCTAGGTGACATTAGGGTCTTGGTTGATAAGTATCTTAAGGTGTTATTCTAGTACGAACTCTATGAAAGATTGAAAGGAAAGCATAGCTTCGTTCTATTTTACTATGGACTCTTGAATAGATCGATCAGAAAGAATAACTTTGTGGTGGTTTCGTACCCGACAATAATCTCTTCGTTTGTTCTCCGCTATTAGTGACTTTGGAGTGACTCATTGTTGCATGTTGAGAGCTAGTTATATGATCCAATTATGTTACCATTGTTGAGAGAACTTCCACTAGTGAAAGTATGAACCCTAGGCCTTGTTTCCACGCATTGCAATACCGTTCGTGCTCACTTTTGTTACTAGTTACCTTGCTGTTTTTTAAATTCAGATTACAAAAACCTATATCTACCATCCTTATTGCACTTGTATCACCATCTCTTCGCCGAACTAGTGCACCTATACAACTTATCATTGTATTGGGTGTGTTGGGGACACAAGAGACTCTTTGTTATTTGGTTGCAGGGTTGCTTGAGAGAGACAATCTTCATCCTACGCCTCCTGCAGATTGATAAACCTTAGGTCACCCACTTGAGGGAAAATTGCTACTGTCCTACAAACCTCTGTGCTTGGAGGCCCAACAACGTCTACAAGGATAAGGTTGCGTAGTAGACATCAAGCACTTTTCTGGCGCCATTGCCGGGGAGGTTAGCGCTTCAAGGTATATCTTTAGATCTTAGAATCGAATCTTTTTGTTTCTTGTTCTTTCTCTAGAAAACTACAAAAAAATGGAATTGAGGATGCCTCATATGCTCCATCTTTTCAATGTCTTTCGTGAGCATGATGGGAAGGAAAATTGTGTTCAAGTGCTGAAAGAAGAATTACATGGAATGCTTGGCATAGAATATGTGAATGACGAGCATGATTGCAATGTTGTTAGCATGAATTCTGTGAATACCCATGTAACATCCCAAATTCGCTAATTTGGAATGTTTTACATTGTAGCTAAGCATCTATGCATATTGATTTAAATAAAGTTTGCATTTGAATTCTTTCGACTTTTGCTTTTGCATTTCTATTTTTTCTTCACACGAGAAATGCCGGGAAATAATCTCTTGCACGCAAGAGAGAGCGGAGGAAAATGACCCTCCAAGATGAGAGGCATTTCTGAAATATTTTGAGCCAAGAAAGCCAAAGTTTTATTGTGAAAATAATTGCAAAAAGAAAATATAGCATAAGGGATTTTTTTTCTGAAAAAACATTTTTTTAAAGTTTTTATTTTTGCCTTGGAAAAATGTTAATCGAGTAGAGGATATTTTTTTGATCATTTTGGTATATAATACCCTATATTAATTATTTATTTGTTTCCTTTTATTCCCTTTTAAGTTTCTGTTTTTGAAAAAAAATCTAAAACGGGAATACCCACCCGAGCGCATCTTAGCCGGCCCACCAAATCCCGCAGGCCGACATTCCTCCTCCGCCCAATTGCACCGAGTGCCCCTCTACCCCCACCCGCAGCCCCTGGGCCCCGCCCTGCGCCAGCCCCATCCGCAGTGCCCTACCCCCCGCAGCGCCACCCCCTTCTCCCCTTTTGTTTTTTCCTTTTCTTTTTTTCTTTTTCTTTCCTTCCCTCTTCTTCTTCCTTCCTTCTTTCTTTCTCTCGTAACTTTCCTTCCATGGTCGGCCGAGCTGAGCTCGCCGGGATTGCCCCGATCTGTTGCTCCTGCCCCGCCCGAGCCCCCTAGCCCCCCTATAAATACCCCCACCGCCACCTCGCCCCGTTCCCCTAGCCGCCGCCCCTGCCCAAGCCCCGCCTCCCTCTGCCCAAGCTCGCCGGAGCCGAGCCCCGCCCCGAGGCCCCTGGCGCCCTGCTGCTCTCTCCCCGCCCCGAGCTACCTCCCACCGCCACCAACCGCCCGAGGAGGACCGCCGCCATCTCCTCGACTCCTCAGACCACGCCGGAGACCACCAGAGCTCTTCCCCTCTCTAGCGCCGCCTCGGACCTCGTCGGAGTAGCACCTAGCCGGCCAACTCTCTGTAAGTCTCCACCCCCCTTTTGACCGTTGGATTAAAACAGACGCATAGGATTAGATGTGCATACCCCTTCGGGTCTTACAAAAAAACCGGACCGGTTTTTCTGTCACTTAAACTGAGCCAAGTAGTTTTCATTACATTGCGGCCGTGTGTTAGTTTTCCCTCGCAGCAAACACCCCGCAGCCAATCAGAGACTGCCACATGTAACCCTGTCCGATTAGTAGCAACTCTTCTTTTTTTCTGTTTAATTCAAAAACACAGAAAGTTGTAATCTTGTTTCCCCTATAACTTTTTATCTAGAGATCCAACAAGGTTGATTCTTTTTCCAGTAAATCACAATGTTTCTGTAGTTTATAAAAACATATAATTTGTCTATGTTTGAAATTTTCAAATTTGAATTAGATCAGATTTAGTTTAAACCTTGCTTTGCTTGTTCCAGGAGTTTAAAAAATGATTTTTATTTGATTCTTTTTGCTACTGCTTCCTAGTGATTATATATTACTATGGTATAAGTTTCAATTTTTTTTTAAATATTATACTTGGGGTTTTAACAGAAACAAGTTTCTGCCTTAGTGATGTGTAGTGAATTCTTTCACTTAGGCCATAGCTACTTATTACTTGTGATGTTATTTTTACTTGTTGATTGATTGTAGTGCTTATGATGTGTATTTGTTTGTATCGGTAGATCACCCAGAGTGCGAAGCTTGTTACTTAGAAGCGCTCGATCAAGACAACTATCGTCAAGGCAAGTCATTTTGATCATACCATCTCCTATGTTTTTCGATGCATGGTAGTTTCACCTTTCTTTGCCCAATTGCATGCTGCTTAGGTACTTGGAAATTTTAGTATAGGTTGTAGTATCATGTGGTAGGCACACAACAACCCTGATACTTGGCCCCGGGACGACAAATTTCATATTGCTATGCTTGAGTAGACGGAATTTCGGTTGAGTGCATAACACGAGTGATGCGAGGTTGATTAAATAACCAAGACCGGTTAAGACAAGATTTTCAAGACCTCGTGATGCAATGCAACTCTAGGTGAAGGACGGTTGATCGGCTCCCTGGAGAAACAAGTGGATGACCCGGGATGCTGGAGACGGCCATGACATCTTGCGGAAAGCTTCACGGAGGCTCGAAGAGACGGACGGAGGCTTCAAGACCCAAGGCTTACCTGCACAACCACAAATCATTATGGGCTCTGGCTTGGTTGGACAACATGGCGACTCTGGACAAGCGGTGCTAGCAGATGTAGAAGAACGGTAGGAATGGATGGGCACCGACAGGGATTCAGAGGGACCCGTTGAAAGACCATGTTTTGATCATCCAGTCTTCAAACACCCTGAAGTGCGTGGACATACTCGGAGGCGATCAAATCTTGTGGGGAACGTGTGCAAAACTCTGCAGAGTGCCCAACCTAATCGATTAGCCGTGTCCACGGTCATGGACAACTTGAGCCGAAGGCATTGAAATTCCCCTGAACTCTCGACACAACTTAATAATGATGTGGGTGTTAACAACAACTCGGGTACGAGAATTGGTTGGCGGAACCATCTCGTTAACAACAAACCATGTAGTAATATTTTGCTTCCAGCCCCTCTTGTTGTAGGAGAAAACTGGCTTTATGCAAAAACTTATAGCCCCACCTGCCAAATATGCATGTAGAGATAGTTGTTTATTATTTTACCCCTCTCTTGATGACTTGCCGGCATATTCCATATGCTAACCTACACGGCTGCAACGTATCATGTTGCAGAGTACTTTTCCGACCAGGAGTGAGGCTACGATCTACGCTCAGCAACATGCCCTGGAGTCGGATGGACTCGTCTACCTGATGCTTCCGCTAGTCTTCGTTAGATATCTCATGAGATGGCCTTCAGCCACTTTATTGTAATCCATTATTGTAATAAAGTACTCGATATGAGATTTCGATTAATAAAGCTGTGTGATTGAACTCTTGATATATACATTGATGTACTGAGTGTGTACCAGCATGATCTTTGGATGGTACGGAAACACTAGAGGCTTGACTCGTCTTGAGTCGGGTCGCTACAGAAATGGTATTCAGAGCACACGTTGAGCGTAGGACGTAACCTCTAGTAATGGAAAATCCTTACGAAGAAAACTATTTTCTTATGTCTATAAATCCTCTATTTCCTCTTCTGATCATTTCTGACTTCTCTCCGATTTTCCAATGTTTTAGATGGCCCCCTTCATCCCCGTTAAGTTCACGGAGTTTTGCCAGCCCGACGCCACTATGCCTTTCAGAAAGGAGCTGATACAGATCACCAAGGACTTGAGGATTGCTCTGCCGACTATCACAGGGAAGCCGACTTCGTCTTACCCAGAGGATTCACGCTACAGGATTGAGGTGCACGTTCCCGGAAGGACATTCGAGCCGCGCACTGAGCCTGTGGACTTCAAGTTCATCGCACCCAACTGGATTCTCAGAAGGGACATGGCGGTCCATTGTGCACTCGGACGTATCAAGGAGGTGTACAGAGGCTGCCCTATTTCACCGGACCTATTCACGGTATCCCGAAGAAGAGAATATGGAGAAATCATCTCAAGCAAGACCAAGGACGCTCTCCTGTCCTATGCCCAGACCTTGGAGAAGCACAGCGGGACACTGGAGCATCGTGTGATCAAGGACGCCAGGAAGATCAAGCAACTGTCACTCCGCGAACTCGAACTCGAAGAAGCAGCCCAGGAAGCCCACTATGAGCACGAATTGGAGGTGAAGGACTTTCTAGAGAGGATCGAGAAGCTGAAGACTCGAGGTGCATACCTGGAGGAGGAACTGGGCATGGGCGAGAACCTTCATCCCGAAGGTGACGTAGCCCCCTTGATCAGCAATGATGAGGACTATGAAGAAAGCTCCACCAAAGGACCCACCACCATGCTTTTCTGAGGAGGACACTTAGACTAGACCACCAAATTTATTTTATCGTTAAACGCTTAGGCCGATGTTTAGGTTATCGAATTTTGTATCCCCGTGTGAACTTTTGTGATGGTATTGAATAAAATGTGTGGTGTGATACTTGTTTGTTGCATTTCATATGGGTAGTGTAATTACTCTTAGACCATTGTTCTATGCTAATCTCACCCCTCTACAAACATCAGATGCCTCGAGACGTGCCCCTACTTCCAACTTTCCGCCGAAACTCACCCAGTTGATTCAGCAACAGAATACCCTGATGCAGCTGATCATCCAGAACCAGAACAATAACAACAACCATCATCCACCCCAGGCCGACAATCTCACCCGTTTCCTGAGGTTGAACCCTCCGACTTTCTCCAGCATCATTGAGCCCATTGTGGCAGATGATTGGCTCCACAAGATGGAGCAGGAACCTATCACTACTGGTTGTACTGAAGCTGAGAAGGTGCGCTTTGCCGCGCATCAACTTGAAGGCCCTGCAGCTGCATGGTGGGAGAACTACACCACCACATACCCCATTGCTGGAGTCACTTGGAGCAGTTCAAGCAAGCCTTCCGTACCGCACATGTCTCAGCTGGTGCAATGATTCTGAAGAAGCATGAGTTTCGCAACTTACGCCAGGGAAATCGCTCTGTGGCTCAGTATGTCGATGAATTCAGCATGCTCGCCCGTTATGCACCTGGAGATGTGGCCGATGATGCGGCCAAGCAGGAAAAGTTCTTGGAGGGACTCAATGATGAGCTGAGCATTCAACTGACTGTAGCCAACTTCAACAACTACCAGGAGTTGGTAGATAAGGCCCTCATCTTGGAGGGGAAAAACCAACAGATGAAGAACCGTAAGCGGAAGTATGGGAATGGAAAGTTCAACTCCGACACTCAGCAGAAGCCTCGCTACACTCCCTATTCAGGGAATACCGGGACTGGATCCGGTAAGTTTGGAGGACACGTCCAGCATAACCACCCAGTGCACAACCATGGAGGAAATGGGAACCACCGCAACAACAACAACTTCAAGAATGGTGGTACTGGCACTCAGCATCATTCAGCTCCAGGTCAGAAGGATCTGAATCACATCACCTGCTTCAAGTGTCAGAAGACGGGACACTATGCCACTGAATGTCCCCAGAACAAGCAGGGAAATGGAAACGACAACGCAACTCTGCAGCAAAGAAGCCCAATCCTTTTCCTCGAGCTCAGGTGAATCACATTGATGTTGAAGAGGTCTATGATCACCCCAATACTGTTGGTAAGTTTTTGCTAAATTCACGTCTAGTATTGGTACTTTTTGATTCTGGTGCAACGCATTCATTCATATCAAGGGTAGTTGTGGAAAAGTATAGTTTGCCAACTAGAACCCTCAGCCAGCCTATTAAGGTCAGTTCCCCAGGAGGCATGATGACAGCCGTGATAGGATGCCATGCTTTGACTCTCAACATCGGGAACCATAATTTTCCCACCGACCTCATCGTATTAGAGTCCCAGGGATTGGATGTAATCCTAGGCATGGATTGGTTGGCCAAGTATGAAGGGAATATTGATTGTGCCCTTAAGTCTATTTTGCTCACCACCCCCGAGCAAAAGCGGATTAAGTACGTGTCTCAGCGCCCGACACGGAGTAAACGAGTAAACTCTCTCACAGGAGTAGTCCAGGAGGAAGTACCGATTGTACAGGAATACCCAGATGTATTTACGGAGGAATTACCGGGCATGCCACCTGATAGAGAGATTGAGTTCCTGATTGAGCTATTACCCGGAACAACCCCGATATCCAAGAGACCCTATCGGATGCCCGCAAATGACTTGGTAGAAATCAAGAAGCAAATTAAGGAGTTGTTGGACAAAGGGTATATTCGCCCAAGTTCTTCACCTTGGGGAGCCCAGTGCTCTTGGTTGAAAAGAAGGATAAGTCCTTGAGAATGGTTGTCGATTATCGTGCATTGAACGAGGTGACCATCAAGAACAAGTACCCTTTGCCGATGATCAATGATGTGTTTGACCAGTTAGTCGGAGCCAGCATATTCTCCAAGATCGATCTTCGATCCGGGTATCATCAGTTGAAGATTCGTGAACAGGATATACCCAAGACAGCCTTCACCACTCGGTACGGCTTGTATGAGTACACGGTCATGTCATTTGGACTGACTAATGCTCCGGCATATTTTATGAATCTGGTGAACAAGGTATTTATGGAATACTTGGACAAGTTTGTCGTGGTGTTCATCGATGACATACTGATATTCTCCAAGAACGAAGAGGAACACAAGGAACATCTGCGTCTAGTTCTGGAGAAACTTCGAGAGCATAAGCTGTATGCAAAGTTTAGCAAATGTGAGTTTTGGTTGAAGGAAGTCGGATTCCTCGGAGACGTCATCTCAGGAGAAGGAATAGCAGTGGACCCTGCCAAGGTCGCAGCAGTCACCGAATGGGTAGCACCGACTTCAGTCAAGGAGATCCGCAGTTTCCTCGGACTTGCCGGATATTACCGGAGGTTCATTGAGAATTTCTCAAAGGTCGCCAAGCCCATGACAGAGTTGTTGAAGAAGGAGTCCAAGTATGTTTGGACTGAGGAATGTGAACCATTTTTCAAGAGTTGAAGAAACGTCTGGTTACAGCCCCAATGCTGATATTGCCGAACATTCGGAAGGATTTCCAGGTTTACTGTGACGCTTCTCGTCAAGGATTCGGAGGAGTGCTCATGCAAGAAGGTAAAGTTGTAGCCTATGCATCCAGACAGCTCAGACCCCATGAGTTGAATTATGCCATGCATGACTTGGAACTAGCAGCCGTAGTGCATGCTCTCAAGACCTGGAGACATTTCCTGATCGGAAATAGTTGTGATATTTACACTGATCACAAGAGCCTGAAATATATCTTCACACAGAAGGAGTTGAACCTCAGACAGAGGCGATGGCTAGAATTGATCAAGGACTATGACATAAGATTGCATTATCACCCAGGCAAGGCAAATGTTGTAGCCGATGCGTTGAGCCGCAAGAGTTATGTGAACACACTCATAGCAGGAGGGTTACCCCAGGAGTTAGCCGATGATCTCCGAGAGATCAAATTGGAAATAGTTCCAAGAGGATTTGTTGCCACACTAGAAATTCAGTCCACTTTGACAGGAAAGATCCGCGAGGCGCAAAAATCAGACAAGGAGATAACTGAGATTAAGCAGAAAATAAAAGACGGGAAGGCTAAAGGTTTTCGTGAGGATGAACACGGAACTTTATGGTTTGAGGATCGCATTTATGTGCCCAATGATCCCGAACTCAGGAAGTTGATACTTCAGGAGGCCCATGATTCCCCATACTCGATACACCCCGGCAACACCAAGATGTATCTAGATCTAAAAGAAAGTTTCTGGTGGACAGGAATGAAGAAAGACATTGCCGAGTTCGTAGCAATATGCGATGTTTGTCAGCGAGTAAAAGCAGAGCATCAGAAGCCAGCAGATTTGCTCCAACCTCTGCTGATACCCGAGTGGAAATGGGAAAAGCTTGGTATGGACTTCATCACAGGATTACTCAGGACCCGTTCTGGCTATGATTCTATTTGGGTTGTGGTCGATCGTTTGACCAAGGTAGCTCACTTCATTCCTGTGAAGACTACTTACACGAGTGCCAAGCTAGCCAAGATATATATGACCAGAATCGTATGTCTCCATGGAGTACCGAAGAGCATTGTGTCAGATAGAGGGACTCAGTTCACATCAAAATTTTGGCACCAACTGCATGAAACCTTGGGAACGAGATTGGAGTTCAGTACAACTTTTCACCCACAGACATATGGACAGACCGAGAGAGTCAATCAGATTCTGGAGGACATGTTGAGAGCTTGCGCACTAGACTATGGGTCTAGTTGGGATGACAATTTGCCTTATGCCGAGTTCTCATACAACAACAGCTACCAGACCAGTCTGAAGATGGCCCCTTTCGAAGCTCTATACGGAAGGAGGTGCAGAACACCGTTGATGTGGGATGGAGTTGGAGACCGGCAACTTTTTGGTCCCGACCTTATCCGAGATTCTGAAGAGAAGGTCAAGCTAATTCGTGACCGACTCAAGATAGCTCATTCCAGGCAGAAAAGTTATGCTGACAGCAAACGCAAGGAAGTAACATACGAAGTGGGAGACCGAGCATATCTTCGGGTGTCTCCACTCCGAGGAATCAAGAGATTTGGTGTGAAAGGAAAGTTAGCACCCCGATTCATTGGCCCCTACAAAATTCTTGAACGTAGAGGCAAAGTTGCATATAAACTGGAACTGCCGGAAGGATTGTCCGGAGTTCATGATGTCTTCCATGTTTCCCAGTTGAAGAAATGCCACGCTGAGATGGTTGATGTTCCGTTGAGAGATACACTGCCCCTAGAGGCCATACAGCTTGACAGTGATCTGACGTATGAGGAGAAACCCGTCAGGATTCTCGAGACTGCCAACAGAGTTACCTGCAGCAAGATCATCAAGTTCTGTAAGGTGTTGTGGAGCCACCACACCGAGGAAGAAGCCACCTGGGAACGAGAAGAGGATCTTCGTCGAGACCACCCGCACCTATTTTCTAGCCAACCCGAATCTCGAGGGCAAGATTCATCTTAAGGTGGGTAGGTTTGTAACATCCCAAATTCCCTAATTTGGAATGTTTTACATTGTAGCTAAGCATCTATGCATATTGATTTAAATAAAGTTTGCATTTGAATTCTTTCGACTTTTGCTTTTGCATTTCTATTTTTTCTTCACACGAGAAATGCCGGGAAATAATCTCTTGCACGCAAGGGAGAGCGGAGGAAAATGACCCTCCAAGATGAGAGGCATTTCTGAAATATTTTGAGCCAAGAAAGCCAAAGTTTTATTGTGAAAATAATTGCAAAAAGAAAATATAGCATAAGGGATTTTTTTCTGAAAAAATATATTTTTAAAGTTTTTATTTTTGCCTTGGAAAAATGCTAATCGAGTAGAGGATATTTTTCTGATCATTTTGATATATAATACCCTATATTAATTATTTTATTTGTTTCCTTTTATTCCCTTTTAAGTTTCTGTTTTTGAAAAAAAATCTAAAACGGGAATACCCACCCGAGCGCATCTTAGCCGGCCCACCAAATCCCGTTGGCCGAAATTCCTCCTCCGCCCAACTGCACCCAGCGCCCCTCTACCCGCACCCGCGGTCCCTGGGCCCCGCCCCCGCGCCAGCCCCACCCGCAGTGCCCTACCCCCCGCAGCGCCACCCCCTTCTCCCCTTTTCTTTTTTTCCTTCTCTTTTTTTCTTTTTCTTTCCTTCCCTCTTCTTCTTCCTTCCTTCTTTCTTTCTCCCGTAACTTTCCTTCCATGGCCAGCCGAGCCGAGCTCACCGGGATTGCCCCGATCTGCTGCTCCTGCCCCGCCCGAGCCCCCTAGCCCCCCTATAAATACCCCCACCGCCACCTCGCCCCGTTCCCCTAGCCGCCACCCCTGCCCAAGCCCCGTCGCCCTCTGCCCAAGCTCGCCAGAGCCGAGCCCCGCCTCGAGGCCCCTGGCGCCCTGCTGCTCTCTCCCCGCCCCGAGCTACCTCCCCACCGCCACCAACCGCCCAAGGAGGACTGCCGCCATCTCCTCGACTCCTCAGACCACGCCGGAGACGACCGGAGCTCTTCCCCTCGCTAGCGCCGCCTCGGACCTCGCCGGAGTAGCACCTAGCCGGCCAACTCTCTGTAAGTCTCCGCCCCCCCTTTTGATCGTTGGTTAAAATAGACGCATAGGATTAGATGTGCATACCCCTTCGGGTCTTACAAAAAACCCGGACCGGTTTTTCTGTCACTTAAACTGAGCCGAGTAGTTTTCATTAGATTGCGGCCGTGTGTTAGTTTTCCCTCGAAGCAAATACCCTGCAGCCAATCAGAGATTGCCACATGTACCCCTGTCCGATTAGTAGCAAATCTTTTTTTTTTCTGTTTAATTCAAAAACAGAGAAAGTTGTAATCTTGTTTCCACTATAACTTTTGATCTGGAGATCCAATGAGGTTGATTCGTTTTCCAGTAGATCACAATTTTTCTATAGTTTTTAAAAACATATAATTTGTCTATGTTTTGAATTTTCGAATTTGAATTAGATCAGATTTAGTTTAAACCTTGCTTTGCTTATTCCAGGAGTTTAAAAAATGATTTTCATTTGATTCTTTTTGCTACTTCTTCCTAGTGATTATATCTTACTGTGGTATAAGTTTCAATTTTTGTTAAGTAGTTTTACTTGGGGTTTTAACAGAAACAAGTTTCTGCCTTAGTGATGTGTAGTGAATTCTTTCACTTAGGCCATAGCTACTTATTACTTGTGATGTTATTTTTACTTGTTGATTTCTTGTAGTGCTTATGGTGTGTATTTGTTTGTATCGGTAGATCACCCAGAGTGCGAAGCTTGTTACTTAGAAGCGCTCGATCAAGACAACTATCATCAAGGCAAGTCATTTTCATCATACTATCTCCTATGTTTTTTGATGCATGGTAGTTTCACCTTTCTTTGCCCAATTTCATGCTGCTTAGGTACTTGGAAATTTTAGTATAGGTTGTAGTATCATGTGGTAGGCACACAACAACCCCGATACTTGGCCCCGGGATGACAAATTTCATATTGCTATGCTAGAGTAGACGGGATTTCGGTTGAGTGCATAACACGAGTGATGCGAGGTTGATTAAATAACCAAGACCGGTTAAGACAAGATTTTCAAGACCTCGTGATGCAATGCAACTCTGGGTGAAGGACGGTTGATCGGCTCCCTGGAGAAACAAGTGGATGACCCGGGATGCTGGAGACGGCCATGACATCTTGCGGATAGCTTCACCCAGGCTCGAAGAGACGGACGGAGGCTTCAAGACCCAAGGCTTACCTGCACAGCCACAAGTCATTATGGGCTCTGGCTTGGTTGGACAACGCGGCGACTCTGGACAAGCGGTGCTAGCAGATGTAGAAGAACGGTAGGAATGGATGGGCACCGACAGGGATTCAGAGGGACCCGTTGAAAGACCATGTTTTGATCATCCGGTCTTCAAACACCTTGAAGTGCGAGGACATACTCGGAGGCGATCAAATCTTGTGGGGAACGTGTGCAAAACTTTACAGAGTGCCCAACCTAATCGGTTAGCCGTGTCCACGGTCGTGGACAACTTGAACCGAAGGCATTGAAATTCCCCTGAACTCTCAACACAACTTAATAATGATGTGGGTGTTAACAACAACTCGGGTACGAGAATTGGTTGGCGGAACCATCTCGTTAACAACAAACCATGTAGTAATATTTTGCTTCCAGCCCCTCTTGTTGTAGGAGAAAATTGGCTTTATGCAAAAACTTATAGCCCCACCTGCCAAATATGCATGTAGAGATAGTTGTTTATTATTTTACCCCTCTCTTGATGACTTGCTGGCATATTCCATATGCTGACCTACACGGCTGCAACGTATCATGTTGCAGAGTACTTTTCCGACCAGGAGTGAGGCTACGATCTACGCTCAACGACATGCCCTTGAGTCGGATGGACTCGTCTACCTGATGCTTTCGCTAGTCTTTGTTAGATATCTCATGAGATGGCCTTCAGCCACTTTATTGTAATCCATTATTGTAATAAAGTACTCGATATGAGATTTCGATTAATAAAGCTGTGTGATTGAACTCTTGATATATACATTGATGTACTGAGTGTGTACCAGCATGATCTTGGGATGGTACGGAAACACCAGAGGCTTGACTCGTCTTGAGTCGGGTCACTATAACCCATGATGCTAATGATATCCAAAGCCACAAGCTTGGGGATGCTATATTTGATGAAGATGATCTTTTTAGTTCTTCCACTTTGAATGATCAAAATCATTTTAATGAAAGCATGCCCCCTATCTATGATGATTATTGTGAGGATACTTATGCTATAAATAAGAGGGGTGATAAAATTTGTCATACTCTCGAGAACCCCTTTGCTAAACCTTGATTTTTCATTGTGGACACAATTTGTAGTGCTCAAGTCTTTTACGACACTCCCACTACTATTCCTGAGAATAGATTTCCTTATGTGGAGAGTAGTAAAATTCCTATGCTTGTAGATCATGAAAAGAAAGCCTTAGGTGATGGTTATATTGTTGAATTCATTCATTATGCTACTGAAAATTACTATGAGAGAGGATCGTATGCTTCTACTTATTGCAATAGTATCAAGCTTCCTCTCCATATGTTGAAATTTTTGAAGCTATGCTTGTTTTTCCTTCCTATGCTAGTTGATTCTTGCTCCAATAAATTGTTTGATCACAAAATCCCTATGCATAGGAAGTGTGATAGACTTAAATGTTCTAGACATTTGCTCCATGATGCTCTTGTTGTGTTTCAATCCTTACCTTTTATGTGAGCATCATTGAAATCAATGCCTAGCTAAGGGCGTTAAACAATAGCGCTTGTTGGGAGGCAACCCAATGAATAAATTTTTCTTTGCTTTTTGCTTCCTGTTTTGTTTTCTCCAAACCATCATAATTCTGTTATGATTGTGTCTTTTGTGTTAGTTTTTGTGTTTGTGCCAAGCAAAACCGTTATGATTAGTCTTGGTGATGACTGTTTGATCATGCTGGAAAAAGACAGAAACTTTCTGCTCACGAAAAGAATTTTAATTTTTATTCTATAAGAGATTTTGAGTTGATTCTTTTTGATGCTGATTTCTATGAAATTTCTTCAGACTGTCGTAATTGTTCAGATTTTGTGAAGTACAAGAAGTATATGAAATATACAGATTGCTACAGACTGGTCTGCTGTTAACAGATTCTGTTTTTGTTGAGTTGGTTGCTTATTTTGATGAAAGTATGGATAGTATCGGAGGGTACTAGCCATGGAAAAGTGAAAATACAGCAACCCAACACCAACATAAGTAGAATTTAAGTTTTCTACAGTACCTAAGGAAGTGGTGATTTGCTTTCTTATACTAATGATATCACGAGTTTCTGTTTAAGTTTTGTGTTGTGAAGTTTTCAAGTTCTGGGTGAAGTTCTTATGGACAAAGAGATAAAGAGTGGCAAGAGCTCAAGCTTGGGGATGCCCAAGGCACCCCAAGTTGATTCAAGGATGCCGAAAAAGCCTAAGCTCGGGGATGCCCCGGGAAGGCATCCCCTCTTTCGTCTTCAATCCATCGGTAATGTTACTTGGAGCTATATTTTTATTCACCACATGATATGTGTTTTGCTTGGAGCGTCTTGTATCGTAGGAGTCTTTTATTTTTGTTGTGTCACAATCTTCCTTGCTGCACACCTAGAGAGAGATACATGCACTCACCGTGATTTTGTCGAGCTTCACTTATATCCTTTGAGTTAGGCAATTAAGCTCACATGTGTTTCACTTATATCTTTAGAGCTCGTTGATTTTGCTCTATGTGCTTCACTTATATCTTTTAGAGCACAGTGGTGCGTGTATTGGTAGTTGGCTTATGCTATGAAAGTAGTCCCAAAAGTGGTAGTTATCCAAAGGGATACGAAAACTTCCATCTTCATGTGCATTGAGTAGAAAGAGAAGCTTGATTCCTCTCAATTAGTTTTGAGATGTGTTTGTGGTAATATTTAAGTTATGTTAGTATGGTGTTGTGAATCTAGAGATACTTGTGTTGAAGTTAGTGATTCCCGTAGCATGCACGTATGGTGAACCTCTATGTGATGAAGTTTGAACATGATTAGATTACTGATTGTCATCCTTTGTGTAGCGGTCGGGACCGCGTGATGGTTTATACCTACCAACCCTTCCCCTAGGAGTATGCGTTGAATGCTTTGTTTCTCTTACTAATAAAACGTTTGCAACAAGTATATGAGTTCTTCTTGACTAATGTTGAGTCCATGGTTTAGATGCACTTTCACCTTCCACCATCACTATCTTCTTTAGTACCGTGCAACTTTCGCCGGTGCATAAACCTACCATATAGCCTCCCTCAAAACAGCCACCATACCTACCTACTATGGCATTTTCAAAGCCATTCCAAGATATATTTCCATGCAACTACCACCATGAAATGTGCCACCACCTCTACATTGTCATTGCATGATCATAAGATAGCTAGCATGATGTTTCCATTGATGTCCAAGCCATGCTAGATCATTGTCATGGTACACTACCGAAGGCATTTCATATAGAGTCATCATTGCTCTAAGTTTTGAGTTGTAAGTGTGATGATCATCATTGATGGAGCATTGTCCCATGTGATAAAAAAAGAGGCCAATGATTCCCACAAAAAAAGAGGCCAAAGAGCCCACCAAAAAAATGAGAGAAAAAGAGAGAAGGGACAATGCTACTATCTCCTTTCCACACTTGTGCTTCATATTAAGCACCTTGATCTTCATGATTGAGAGTTTCTCGTTTTGTCACCACCATATAGCTAGTGGGAAATCTTCATTACATAACTTGGCTTGTATATTCCTATGACGGGCTTCCTCAAAATTGCCCTAGGTCTTCGTGAGCAAGCAAGTTGGATGCACACCCACTAGTTTTCCTTAAGAGCTTTCACATACTCATAGCTCTAGTGTATCTCTTGCATGGCAATCCGTACTCATTCACATTGATATCTATTGATAAGCATATCCATAGCTCATTGATATGCCTAGTCAATGTGACCATCTTCTCCTTTTTTGTCTCACAACCTCCACCACTCCATTCTACCTATAGTGCTATAACCATGGCTCACGATCATGTATTGCGTGAGAGTTGAAAAAGTTTGAGAAAGTAAAGGTGTGAAAACGATTACTTGGCCAATACCGAGGTTGTGCATGATTTAAATTTGTTGTGCAAGGATGATAGAGTATAGCCAGACTATATGATTTTGTAGGGATAACTTTCTTTTGGCCTTGTTATTTTGAAAGTTCATGATTACCTTGCTAGTTTGCTTGAAGTATTATTGTCTCCACGTCAATAGAAAACTATTGTTTTGAATCTAATGGATCTGAACATTGATGTCACATAAGAGGAGTTACAAAGGACATCTATGCTAGGTAGCATGAAAGCATCAAAAATTCATTCTTTATCACTTCCCTACTCGAGGACGAGCAGGAGTTAAGCTTGGGGATACCGGAGAGGGGTCCCGAGGAAGCCACAAGCCCTATAGGTGCGGCCACCCCCCTAGGCCGCACCTACCAAACTTTTGGGCTCCTCAGGGGCCCACTTGACGCAACTCCACCGCCATCTAGTCCTATAAATGCAGAAACCTCCAGAAAGAAACCTAGATCGGGAGTTCCGCCGCCGCAAGCCTGTGTGGCCACCAATAACCAATCTGGAGCCCGTTCTGGCACCCTGCCGGAGGGGGAATCCATCTCCGGTGGCCATCTTCATCATCCCGGCGATCTCCATGATGAGGAGGGAGTAGTTCTCCCTTGGGGCTGAGTGTATGTACCAGTAGCTATGTGTTTGATCTCTCTCTCATGTTCTTGAGATGTCTTGATCTCGATGTATCGCGGGCTTTGCTACTATAGTTGGATCTTATGATGTTCTTCCCCCTCTCCCTTATTGTAATGAATTGAGTTTCCCCTTTGGAGTTATCTTATCGGATTGAGTCTTTGAGAACACTTGATGTATGTCTTGCACGTGTCTATCTATTGTGATCAACTTGCGGGTTCGTGACATTGGGAACCCATGCATATGGGTTAGCACACGTGGATTCATGTGAGTACTTGATGTATGTTTTGGTGATCAACTTGCGGGTTCATGACATTGGGAACCTATGTACAGGGGTTGGCACATGTTTTGACTCTCTGGTAGAAACTTTGGGGCACTCTTTGAAGTTCTATGTGTTGGTTGAATAGATGATTCTGAGATTGTGTGATGCATATCGTATAATCATACCCATGGATACTTGAGGTGACAATGGAGTATCTAGGTCACATTAGGGTCTTGGTTGATAAGTATCTTAAGGTGTTATTCTAGTACGAACTCTATGAAAGATTGAACGGAAAGAATAGCTTGGTGCTATTACTACGGACTCTTGAATAGATCGATCAGAAAGAATAACTTTGTGCTGGTTTCGTACCCGACAATAATCTCTTCGTTTGTTCTCCGCTATTAGTGACTTTGGAGTGAATCTTTGTTGCATGTTGAGGGCTAGTTATATGATCCAATTATGTTATCATTGTTGAGAGAACTTCCACTAGTGAAAGTATGAACCCTAGGCCTTGTTTCCACTCATTGCAATACCATTCGTGCTCACTTATGTTACTAGTTGCCTTGCTGTTTTTGTAATTTCAGATTACAAAAACCTATATCTACCATCCTTATTGCACTTGTATCACCATCTCTTCACCGAACTAGTGCACCTATACAACTTACCATTGTATTGGGTGTGTTGGGGACACAAGAGACTCTTTGTTATTTGGTTGCACGGTTGTTTGAGAGAGACCATCTTCATCCTACGCGTCCTGCGGATTGATAAACCTTAGGTCACCCACTTGAGGGAAAATTGCTACTGTCCTACAAACCTCTGCGCTTGGAGGCCCAACAACGTCTACAAGGAGAAGGTTGCGTAGTAGACATCAATAACCCACAAGTATAGGGGATCGTTTGTAGCCCTTTTCGATAAATAAGAGTGTCAAACCCAACGAGGAGCTAAAGGTAGAACAAATATTCCCTCAAGTTCTATCGACCACCGATACAAATCTACGCACACTTAACATTTGCTTTACCTAAAACAAGAATAAAACTAGAAGTAAATTGCAAGATAATAGATATAGTAGTGTTGTAGCAAGATTTTTGTAACACAAGAGAAGGATTTGTCCCTAGTCAATTGACTACGTTACTAGACCGATAGCAAGTTTTTATGTGGGAGAGGCCACTACTAGCATGTCATCCCTTAGTTGGAATTCTATGCACTTATGATTGGAACTATTATCAAGCATCCGCAACTACTAATGTTCATTGAGGAAAAACCCAACCATAGCATTAAGATATATATTGCCCCCCTTCAATCCCATATACATCAATTTCTATGTTAGGAAGAACTATTCAGTCATTCTTGCCCTCCAATGCATAGTCCTGTCAACATACAACTAACCCTATGGTGTGATCCACACACGCGCTCATATGATGGGTACCAAAGGAGAGCGACATATCCATAAGCAAATTACACTAATCATAGCAATTTCACTAGTTAGACCATAGGACAAAACAGATCTACTCAAACATCATAGGATAGGTACATATCATTGGGAAATAGTATGTAGTGTTGAGCACCATGTTTAAGTAGAGAGTTACAGCGGAAAAAGAGGTGTCACATCTCTGCATAAAGGGGGAGAGAGTTGGTGTTGATGGCGGCAAGATTTTTGATGTAGATCGCCGTCACGCTCCTTGCCTCAGCGACACTCCAACGCCACAGGGAGAGAGGGGGAGAGAGCACCCCCTCCTTATTCTTCTTCCTTGGACTCCCCCTAGATGGGAGGAGAGTTCCCACTCTTGACATGGCCTTCATGGCGGCGAAGGGGCAGGGGGACCTCCAAGATTGGATCTCTCTCTCTCTTCTCTTCTGTTTCCCGTTCTAGGTTTGTGGCCCTTCACCTTTCCTTAAATTCCCGGAGATCCATAACTTCCATCGAGCTGAAATGCTTACATGATTTTCCCCCATAAAATATCTTTCTTGTGCCTGAAGACGAACCGAAACTACCCACGGTGTGGCCACTAGAGGGCAGGGCGTGCTAGGAGGTATGGGTCGCATCCTGGTGGATAGTGGAGGCCATGGGCCTCTGTTTACGTTGATTACACCTCCCAAAAATCACATATATTCCAAAATAATTCTTCGCAAATTTTTATCGCGTTTGGACTTTGTTTGATATGGATATTCTGTGAAACAAAAAAACATGCAACAAACAGGAACTGACACCTGGCACTGGATCAATATGTTAGTCCAATAAATCATATAAAATGTTGCCAAAAATATGTGAAAGTTGTATAATATTGGCATGGAACAATAAAAAATTATAGATACAACAGAGACATATTCCCTAGTGAGCCTCTACTAGATTATCTCGTTGACGAAAGATGGTTATGGTTTCCTAACCATAGACATGAGTTTTATTTTATAACGGGATCATATCATTAGGAGAATGATGTGATGGTCAAGACCCAACCGTAAGCATAACATTTGATTGTATCACTTAGTTTGTTGCTATTGCTTTCTTCATGTCAAGTATTGGTTTATAAGGCCATGAGATCATGCAACTCCGTGACACCGAAGGAATGCCTTGTGTGTATCAAATGCCACTTCGTAACTTGGTGATCATAAAGGTACAATACAGGTATCTTCGAGGGCATCTGTTGGGTTGGCATTAATCGAGACTGGTATTTGTCACTCCATGTGATGGAGAGGTAACTCCGGGCCCTCTCAGTAATACAACATCACAAGAAGCTTGCAATCAATGTGACTAAGGATTTAGTCACATGATTTTGTATTACCAACGAGTAAATAGACTTGTTGGTAACGAGGTTGAACTAGGTATGGAGATACCAACGTACGAATATCAGGCAAGTGACATACCGATGGACAAAGGGAACTACATACGGGATTGACTAAATCCTTGACATCGTGGTTCGATCATAAAGATCTTCGTGGAATATGTAGGAACCAATATGGGAATCTAGGTCCCACTATTACTTATTGACCGGAGAGGTGTCTCCGTCATGTCTACATGATTCTTGAACCCATAGGGTCCGCATGCTTAATGTTCGATGACGATATGGTATTATTGAGTTATGTATGTTGGTGACCGAATATTGTTTGGAGTCTCGAATGAGATACCGGACATGATGAGGAGCTCTGGAATGGTTCAGAGGTAAAGATTTATATGTGGGAAGGTGGTATTCGGGTTCTGGAATAGTTCCGAGACCTATCAATTTTATGTCAATAATGTCAGAATTGTTCCGGGGGTCCAACGCGAAGGTCCACCTGCCTCGGAGGGCCCCATAGGCTGAGAGGGGTGGCACACCAGCCACTGGCGGGTTGGGCGCCCCACCTCCCCAAGGCCCATGCCGCTAGGGTGGGGATAGCCTATGAAGGTCGCCGCCCTCCATACCTTTGGAGCCAAGACAGCCCCCTAGGGTGCCGCTCCACCCTTAGGGGAAACCCTAGAGGGTTCGTCTCCTCCCTTTTGCCTATATATAGTGGAGGAGAGGGAGGTCAATCACACCTAAGATCTAGGCCCAACCCTCCCTCTCCCCCTATCTCATTTCCTCATCCGATCGCCTCTACGACAGTGCTTGGCGAAGCCGTGCTGGGATTGCTCCACCACCGCCGCCACGCTGTCGTGCTGCTAGAGAACTCATCTACTACTCCGCCCTCGTTCGGTGGATCGAGGAGGCGGAGACTGTTGGACATATGCCCGAGAGGCAATCATATGATGATTTCATTTCCTATGTACTCATGAGTATTTTGTATTGTACTTGAACATCATCAGTGATATGTATCAATAAGTATGTGAGTTATTTGTGAGACTATATATTGTATGCTGATTGTTCTAATAGTTCCTAGTTGTTAAGGTTATGCAAATACATATCGTTTACTATTATATGATTTAGTTGATGACTATGTTTCACAAGTCATGTTCATAGAGATGCTAAATTGATAGTATGGACTCGAGGATTGAGCTCACCAAGTCGGACAAACACACTTTGAGACACAATGAGATAATGTCATCTGTTCGTCTCAAGTACAATGTATATGCCATGTCCTAGACCTGAGGTCCTTGGATGTTCTTGGGATGAGGATCGACTAACTCAGGGTCTATCAAATGCTACTCGTAACTCGGTAGTTATAAAGGTAGCTTTCGGGTGAGTCATGAGACATGCCGCAAGACATGGTTGACCAAGATGGGAACTTCCCCTCCGTAAGGAGAGATATTATCTGGGCCTTCTCAAGTGATCAGATTCAGAAAGCATGGCCATGCAACATGGGTTTAGAGTTAATCTAGTTCGAAAATATGCATCACGGTTTTGAGAAGATATGTTGAGCTACCACAAGGGTGACAAGTACTCGCCTTGAGCTCGACAACATATATTATGAGGCAAAAGGAATGTTGCATATGACACATTGTCGAGGTTCATATAACAACTTTGTGCAGACATGGGAGTCGGCAAGTTCTCCTAGAAGCCGCTACGGACTATCGACTCGAGTCGTGTCCGTGTGTACGCGAACCTATAGGTTAACACACTTAAGGGATTGCACTCCATTCGGATCCATCCGAACGGAAATGGGACTAGACTCGTAGTGGGCTTCAAGTGTTGAGCCCACCTCAGAGGTCTATATAAAAGGAGTGGGCTCACCTTTCAGTGTTGATCCTTTTTCTTCCCTTGACACCCACCGCCACTCCCAAGCCATCATGTTGTGTGATCAGACCTAGCAATCTGCCGCCGATGCTGCCCCCGTACGTGTCGATACCTTGGAGGCATCACATCTGCGGTGCTTGGACGAACCGTTCGAGGGAACCACGAGGAGTTGTTCGTGGGATCACTGCTCGTGGGAGATTGGCTACAGGAGGAGATAAATCGGCTGATCGACTACACACATCACGAACTCTACTTTCGTTGCGGTGACTGCGCGTTAGTGGTAAACCCGATCCCGTGATCTATTTCCAGCAGCATGTTCTTGGGTGTGCGGTAGAATTTTTTATTTGGCGCTAGCATAGCATACCACGTGTTCCAACAATAGTATTAGAGCCTTTGCTGTGTGGTGATAGATTTGGTGATTTGCATATAAGATATGTAGATTGGTTCAGGCGTGTGTCGATGAGATCGGTCACGAACGTCAGTGGTGAAAGTTGGTTCCGTGATCTTGCTTCCGTGATCGTGATGCAGAGGTCATTGCACGTATTAACCCTACCGGTCGGTTTCTGCCATCGGGGTCGACAGTGGGCCGTAAGTTCAGATGCAACACGCGAGGATCAATAAGATTGATCGCACCGGAACAAAGATCGACACCGTGGAAATGTGATTTCCGCTGTTCTGAAATTTGTTGGAGCAGCCTTAGTAAAACGAGTATAACTTTTGCATACGAACTTCGTTTTTGCTCCACGACCTGTCAAACTGAAGGGAACGAAAAGATAAATTTGACCTTCAGTTGCTTTGCTACTTTCGGCTATAGAGGTCAAAACCTCTTGGAAAATATATTTTCAAATGGTTTTATTTTTGGTGGTAGAACGCCTCACTTTTTTTTGCAGGGAATGCTTGTGATTTGGTATAGGCAATGAATGTTGCTTGTAAATTATTATATCATGACCTGCAAGTCATCAGTGCAGCAACCAGCTGGAGCCATATGGTTGTCGCATTATTGTACTAATGACCTGCGTGTCAAAATGAGAGGCCTTGTAATGTAATGTACTCTCATACCTATTAGTTTGTAAAAGCATAGTATCTTATGTATCTTGGCGGCTGACATCATGGTGTGGAGATGAATATCACCACAAGGGAAACCATGCATGGAGAGGGAGATCGCCATGCGCATGCAACGCACATGGAGATGGAGATCACCATGCGTTAATGAAAGGGGTTGTATCATATCACACATATATAAGCTACATGTGACAATTTATCCCTTTATGCGCCCTTCTTTTGCATGATAGATGTTTTAAGTAGGGCGATCCCTCAAAGAATATCAAGAAACATTGCCTCCCCAATGGCTGCACCATCACATGTTAAGTATTTTTAGTGGTCGTTCAATAAAATTAGGGTGGTACTAATTCTCCTTAATGTGGTGTGTTTGTGTTGGACACTTACGAGCGAAGCATTGGTTAAGATGTCGTGGCTATCAAAACAGTTTTGGCGCTCGAGGCATAAGAGTTGGTGAGGCATGAGATGTCCCCAACAAACAAGAGTCATATAGAGATACAATTAGCAAGTGTTACTTACCGAGTGATCTATTTTTCTAGCGGTGATGCAAAAGCTCACTAGTTGACATGTGGATCTTGGATCTTGAATCGCTAAGAATCGACAGAGGGGTATTGATTTTAGTGGGAGTAATGTTCTTATTAATTTTTTAATTTGAATTAGTCTTTATGAATACATGTCTTAGTGTTTTACATATTTCAGTTGTAGATCAATGGCAACACCTGCTCAACCCAGTTTTTCATTGAAATCAATGCTGGAAAAGGATAAACTGAATGGAACAAACTTTACCACCTGGTATAGAAGTCTAAGAATTGTTCTCAAGCATGATAAAATGGAACATGTTTTAGAGGAACCCCTTCCAGAGGAACCTATCGAGAATGCTAATGCCTCGACCAGGAATGCGCACCAGAAACTATTTGATGAATCAAACGAGATCAACTATCTCATGCTCGCTTGTATGGAGCCCGATCGGCAGCAGCATTTTGAAATGCTAAGGCTTTTGATATGATTGAGAACCTCAAGAGCGTGTTTCATATGCAGGAAAGGACCGAAAGGTTCAACGTTTGGCAATCCTTATGGATTGTAAGCTGAAAGAGGGTGATCCACTGAGCCCGCATGTGATCAAGATGATCAGATACATGCAAGCTTTGGATAGGTTAGGCTTCCCACTTAGGGACGAATTGTCCACAAATACAATTATGGGTTCTCCTCGGCTAGCTACGAGACGTTCATCTTGAACTACCATATGCATGGCATGGGAAACAAGCTCACTGAATTGCATGGGATGCTAAAAGTGGCAGAGCAGGATATCGAGAAAGGCACGCAACAATTCTTGATGGCATAGAACACGACAAAGTTCAAGAAGAGCTGGTCCAAGAAAAAGACTAAGGCAAAGGGCAAGGAGGCGACTCCTACTATCGCAGCTGTGCCTAAGTCCAGACCAGACAGTGGGACCATTTGCTTTCACTGCAAGGAAACCGGACACTCGAAGAGGAACTGCAACAAGTGCCTTGCTCAGATTGGTATATCTTACAACTCTAATATCTCAAGGATTGAAGCCACAATTAGAGCAAAAGAAATTTATTCTGGCAGACTGTTCTTTGAAATCTTCACTATTACTGCCTGGAATATTTGGAAGGAGAGGAACAATTTTATCTTCAATCAGATCAATCCCACATATAACGCTTGGCTTGAGAGGACTAAGGCTGATCTTAGTTGGCTTAGATATAGAGTGTCTACTGATATCAGTGATTATATTACTTCCCTTGTAAACAATCTCTAGACTCTCATTGTTTTTTCTCTTCTTGTTTTGAGGACTTTCCTCCTCTTCATGTAAATATTATTTATTTTAATATAGTATAGTAGGAGCCTCTCCTACTATTTTCCAGTCAAAAAAAGTGTGACTTCTTCTTGAGGTACACTTGTTGTATATGTATAGAGATTTTTCTTGCTAATATTTCTAGTAGCTCTTGGGTATATGATACCAGATCGATTGTTCACATATGTAACTCGATGCAGGGGCTAAGAAGAACTAGGAATGTTGCAAGAGGAGAAGTTGATATATGCATCGAGAATAACCGAACAAAGCAAGAGTTGTTCCATTAGCCGTCGGCGCCATGCAACTTAATTTACCTTTAGGATTTGTAATGGAATTTGATAATTGTTATTATGTTCGTGCATTAAGTCAAAACATTATTTCGGCCTCATGTTTGATGAGACGTAGTGATGAATTTAGTATTATGGGCAATGGTTGTTCTATTTACTTGAATAAAAATGTTTTATGGCTTTGCATATGTTGTGAACAGGTTATTTATATTAGATCTTGAAGGTGAATCGGTGTGTAACATAAATGTCATGAGGCATAAGCCTAACGAGATAAATCCAACTTACAGTTGGCATTGTCGACTAGGACAAATTAGTCAAAAGCACATGAAGAAGCTCCATGATGGTGAAACTCTAACTTCATTTGTTTTTGAATCATTTGAGACATGCGAGTAATGCCTTCTCAAGAAGATGACTAAGACTCCTTTTGCAAAGAGTTCTGAGAGGGTGTTTGAGCTATTGGAACTTATATATAGTGATGTATGTGGACCAATGAGCACGACAGCTAGAGGCGGTTTCCAATATTTCATGACTCTTACCGACGACTTTAGTATATAAGGATATGTCTACTTGATGAGGCACAAGTCGGAAACTTTTCAAAAGTTCAAGGAGTTTCAGAACAAAGTAGAAAATCTACTTGGAAAGACAATCAAACTTCTACGATCTGATCGTTGTGGTGAGTATATAAGCCAGGAGTTTGAAAACAGTTTGGCTTCATCAAGAATGACTATGATCATTACATATTCAAGAAGGTTAGTGCGAGCTTAGTTGCATTTCTAATCCTTTATGTGGATGGAATATTATTGGTTGTATGATGTTCAAATGCTTGAATCTATCAAGGACTCATTAAAAAATAGTTTTACGTTGAAAGACTTGGGAGAAGCAGCTTATATTCTCGGAATCAAGATCTATAGAGGTAGATCGAGAAGGCTTATTGGATTAAGCCAAAGTACGTATATAGACAAGGTGTTGAAGCGGTTCAACACGCAAGATGCCAAGAAAGGGTTCTTGCCCATGTCGCATGGCACTAGTCCTAGCGAGAATCAGAGTCCCTCGACTCCTGATGAGTGAAGACGCATGGATGGGATTCTATACGTTTCATATGTTGGGTCCATCATGTATGCTATGGTATGTAATCATCCTAATGTTAGCTTTGGTCTTAAATTAGTCGGAAGGTACCAGGCCGATCCAGGTGAGAGTCATTGAACAATTTTAAAGAATATCATTAAATACTTGAGAAGTACAAAGGATATGTTCCTGGTTTATGGAGGTGAGGATGAGCTCGTGGTAAAGAACATTGATGCTAGTTTCCAAATCGATAGGGATGATACTCGATCACAATCTAGGTGTGTGTTCACTCTGAACGAAGGAGCAGTGAGCTGGTGGAGTTCCAAGCAAGATACGATAGCTGATTTTTCAACGAAGACCGGGTACATTGCGGCTTATGAAGCTGCAAAGAAGGTGTTTGGAAATATGCCCTAGAGGCAAGGATAAATAGTTATTGTTATATTTCCTATTTAAAGATAATCGTTTATTATCCATGCTATAATTGTATTGAATGAAAACATAGATACATGTGTGGATACATAGACATAACAATGTCCCTAGCAAGCCTCTAGTTGGCTAGCCAGTTGATCAAGGATAGTCAAGGTTTTCTGGCTATGTGCAAAGTGTTGTTGCTTGATAACTGGATCACATCATTAGGAGAATCATGTGATGGACTAGACCCAAACTATGAACGTAGCATATTGATCGTGTCGTTTTATTGCTATAGTTTTCTGCGTGTCAAGTATTTGTTCCTATGACCATGAGATCATATAACTCACCGGCACCGGAGGAATGCCTTGTGTGTATCAAACGTCACAACGTAACTGGGTGACTATAAAGGTGCTCTACAGGTATCTCCAAAGGTGTCTATTGAGTTAGTATGGATCAAGACTGGGATTTGTCACTCAACGTGACGGAGACGTATCTCGGGGCCCACTCGGTAATACAACATCACACACAAGCCTTGCAAGCAATGTGACTAAGTGTAAGTCACGGGATCTTGTATTACGGAACGAGTAAAGAGACTTGCTGGTAACGGGATTGAAATAGGTATGCGGATACCAACGATGAATCTCGGGCAAGTAACATACCGAAGGACAAAGGGAATGACATACGGGATTATATGAATCCTTGACACTGAGGTTCAACCGATAAGATCTTCGGAGAATATGGAGGATCCAATATGGGCATCCAGGTCCCGCTATTAGATATTGACTGAGGAGTACCTCGGGGCATGTCTACATAGTTCTCGAACCCGCAGGGTGTGCACACTTAAGGTTCGGTGATGTTTTAGTATAGTTGAGTTATATGCGTGGTTACCAAATGTTGTTCGGAGTCCCGGATAAGATCACGGACGTCACGAGGGTTTCCGGAAGGGTCCGGAGACGAATATTGATATATAGGATGACTTCATTCGGTTACCGGAAAATTTTCGGGCATTACCGGGAATGTACCGGGAGTGACGAATGGGTTCCGGAAATTCATCGGGAGGGGGCAACCCTCCCGGGGAAGCCCAAAGGACTTATGGGTGGCGCACCAGGCCTTAGTGGGCTCGTGGGACAGCCCAATAAGGCCTATGCGCCATAGAGAGAAAACCAAAGAAAGAAAAACAGGAAAAGGTGGGAAGGAAGAGAAGGACTCCACTTTCCAATCCTATTTTGAGTAGGATTGGAGTAGGAGTCCTACTCCTCCTCTTGGCCGGTGCACCTTGGGGGCTTGGCCCTCAAGGCAAGTCCCTCCCCCTCCCTCCTATATATACTGGTGATTTAGGGCTGATTTGAGACAACTTTGTCACGTGCAACTCAGATCTAGACACGATAGTTTTACCCCTAGATCGTATTTCTGCGGAGCTCGGGCGGAGCCCTGCAGGAGTAGATCCTTCACCACCACCGGAGCACCGTCACGCTGCTGAGAACTCATCTACTTCTCCGTCTTGCTTGCTGGATCAAGAAGGCCGAGATCATCGTCGAGCTGTACGTGTGCTGAACACGGAGGTGCCGTCCGTTCGGCACTAGATCGGAGCGGATCGTGGGAAGGATCGCGGGACGGTTCGTGGGATGGTTCGCGGGGCGGATCGAGGGACGTGAGGACGTTCCACTACATCAACCGCGTTTCTTAACGCTTCCTGCTGTGCGATCTACAAGGGTACGTAGATCCAAATCTCCTCTCGTAGATGGACATCACCATGATAGGTCTTCGTGCGCGTAGGAATTTTTTTGTTTCCCATGCGACGTTCCCCAACAGTGGCATCATGAGCTAGGTTCATGCATAGATGTAATGTCGAGTAGAACACAAAGGGTTTTCTGGACGGTGATGTTCGATTTGCTGCCCTCCTTAGTCTTTTCTTGATTCGGCGGTATTGTTGGATTGAAGCGGCCTAGACCGACATTATTCGTACGCTTATGAAAGACTGGTTTCATCGCTTGACATGGAACCTCGTTGCATAAAGATGACTGGCGAGTGTCGGTTTCTTCAACTTTAGTTGAATTGGTTTTGACCGAGGCGGTCCTTGGAGAGGTAAAATAGCAATTTGCACATCTCCGTTGTGGTTTTTGCGTAAGTAAGATGCGATCTACTAGATACCCATAGCAGCCACGTAAAACATGCAACAACAATTAGAGGACGTCTAACTTGTTTTTGCAGGGTATGCTTGTGATATGATATGGCCAATGACGTGATGTGATATATTGGATGTATGAGATGATCATGTTGTAATAGTTAATATCGACATGCACGCCGATGGTACGACAACCGGTAGGAGCCATAGGGTTGTCTTTAAACTAATGTGTGTGCTTGCAGATGCATTTACTATATTGCTAGGACGTAGCTTTAGTAGTAATAGCATAAGTAGAACGACAACCCCGATGGCGACACGTTGATGGAGATCATGATGATGGAGATCATGGTGGGGCGCCGGTGACCAGAAGATCATGTCGGTGCTTTGGTGATGGAGATCAAGAAGCACATGATGATGGCTATATCATGTCACTTATGAATTGCATGTAATGTTAATCCTTTTATGCACCTTATTTTGCTGAGAACGACAGTAGAATTATGAGGTGATCTCTCACTAAAATTTCAAGACGAAATTGTGTTCTCCCCGACTGAGCACCGTTGCTACAGTTCGTCGTTTCGAGACACCACATGATGATCGGGTGTGATAGACTCAACGTTCACATACAACAGTTGCAAAACAGTTGCACACGTAGAACACTCGGATTAAGCTTGACGAGCCTAGCATGTGCAGACATGGCCTCAGAACACATGAGACCGAAAGGTCGAGCATGAATTGTATAGTTGATATGATTAGCATAGAGATGCTTACCACTAAAACTATCCTCAACTCACGTGATGATCGGACTTGAGCTAGTGAAATTGGATCACGTACCACTCAAATGACTAGAAATATGTACTTTTTGAGTGGGAGTTTAGCAAGTAATTTGATTAGTTAAACTCTAATTATCTTGAACATAGTCTAAGTCCACTTTGAAAATATATGTGTTGTAGATCAGTGGCTCACGCGACAGTCACCCTGAATTTTAATACGTTCCTAGAGAAAGCTAAGTTGAAAGATGATGGAAGCAACTTTGTAGACTAGGCTCGTAATCTTAAGTTGCTCCTACAAGATGGGAAGAAGGATTATGTCCTTAATGCTGCGATAGGAGATGAACCACCCGCCGCGGCTGACCAAGATGCTAAGAACACTTGGTTAGCACGCAAGGAGGACTACTCAGTAGTTCAATATGCGGTCTTGTATGGCTTAGAGCCGGGACTTCAACGTTGCTTTGTGCGTCATGGAGCATATGAGATGTTCCAGGAGTTGAAGTTTATCTTTCAGAAGAACGCCCGGATCGAGAGGTATGAGACCTCCGATAAATTCCATGCTTGCAAGATGGAGGAGAATTCGTCTCTCAGTGAACATGTGCTCAAAATTTCTGGGTACTCAAATCGTCTAGGTGAGCTGGGGATTGAACTCCCGCAAGAGGCTATCACTGACAGAATTCTTCAATCACTGCGACCAAGATATAAGAGCTTTGTGTTGAACTATAAATGCAAGGGATGAACAAGTCACCCGGCGAGTTATTCATGATGCTGAAAGTCGCAGAGTCAGAACTCCGTAAAGAGCATCAAGTGTTGATGGTGAATAAGACCACTAGTTTCAAGAGAAACGACAAAGGCAAGAAGGGTAAATCAAAGAAGAGCGGCAAGCCTGTTGCCAATCCGATGAAGAAACCCAAAGCTGGACCTAAGCCTGAAACGGAGTGTTATTATTGCAAGTGTATGGGTCACTGGAAGCGCAACTGCCCCAAATATCTGGTTGATAAGAAGGCGGCCAAGGAAAAATTAGGTATATTCGATATACATGTTATTGATGTGTACTTAACCAGCTCTCGTAGTAGTGTCTGGGTATTCGATACCGGTTCTGTTGCTCATATTTGCAACTCGAAACAGGAACTGCAGAATAAGCGAAGGCTGGCGAAGGATGGAGTAACGATGCGCGTGGGAAATGGTTCCAAGGTTGATGCAATCGCCGTCGGCACAGTTACACTTTAGTTACCATCAGGATTAGTTATGAACTTAAATAAATCTTATTTAGTGCCTACGTTAAGCATGAACATTATATCTGGATCTTGTTTATTGCGAGACGGTTACTCGTTTAAAGTCAGAGAATAATGGTTGTTCTATTTTTGTGAGTAATATCTTTTATGGTCATGCACCCAATGTGAGAGGATTGTTCATATTGAATCTTGATAGTGATTATACACATATACATAACATTGAGACCAAAAGTGTTAGAGTTAACAATGATAGCGCCATGTTTTTATGGCACTGCCGCTTAGGTCATATCGGTGTAAAGCGCATGAAGAAACTCCATACCGATGGGCTTTTGGAGTCACTTAACTTTGATTCACTTGACAAGTGCGAACCATGCCTCATGGGCAAGATGACTAAGACTCCGTTCTCCAGAACAATGGAGCGTGCAAGCGACTTGTTGGAAATCATACATACCGATGTGTGCGGTCCGATGAGTGTGGAAGCGTGCGGCGGATATCGTTATTTTCTCACCTTCACTGACGTTATGAGTAGATATGGTTTTGTCTACTTGATGAAGCACAAGTCTGAAACGTTTGAAAAGTTCAAGCAATTTCAGAGTGAAGTCAAAAATCATCATAACAAGAAGATCAAGTTCCTACGGTCTGATCGTGGGGGTGAATATCTGAGTTTCGAGTTTGGTGCTCACTTGAGACAATGTGAAATTGTTTCACAGTTGACACCGCCTGGAACACCACAACGTAGGAAATTTTTTGTTTCCCTTGCGACGTTCCCCAACAGAATTTTATTTCTTATCTTGGACTGGTTGAGAACTCGTCCAATCCATTGGAACTTTATTGTGATAATAGTGGTGCTATCGCACAAGTCAAGAAACCACGAAACCATTATAAAACCCAACACATACTCACTCATTTTAATCTTATTCGCAACATTGTCGAGAGAGGCAATGTAAACATATGGAAGATACACACGAATGCAAATGTTGCTGATCCATTAATGAAGCCTCTCCCGCAGTCGAAGCATGAGGTGCACATGAGGTCCATGGGCATATGATGCCTAGATGATTGACTCTAGTGCAAGTGGGAGACTATTGGAGATATTCCCTAGAGGCAATCATGTGATGATTTCGTTTCCCATGTATTCATGAGTATTTTGTATTGTCCTTGAACATCATCAGTGATATGTATCAATAAGTATGTGACTTATTTGTGAGACTATATAGTGTGTGATGATTGTTCTAATAGCCCCTAGTTGTTAAGGTTATGCAAACACATATCCTTTACTAGGATATGATTCATTGACGACTATCTTTCACATGTCATGTACATAGAGATGCTAAACTCATAGTATGGACTCAGGGATATGCCCCTCCATAAGAAGAGAAATTATCTAGGCCCTGTCGAGTGATCAGATTCAAAAAGCATGGCCACGTGACATGGGTTAAGTGTTAAACCGGTTCGGGAATCTGCATCACGGTTTTGAGAAGAGATGTCGAGCTACCACAAGGGTGACAAGTACTCGCCTTCAGGTCGACAACATATATCATGAGGCAAAAGGAATGTTGCATATGAAACATTGTTGAGGTTCATCTAACGACATCGCGCACGCATGGAAGTTGGCACGTTCTGCCAGGAGCCGCTACCGACTATCCACTTGGGTCATGTCCATGTGTATGTGAAACTATAGGGTCGCACGCTTAAGGAACTGCATCCCATTCGGATGGGACTAGACTCATAGTGGGCTTAAAGTGTTGAGCCCACCACGGAGATCTATATAAAGGGGAGTGGGTGCACCTTTCAGGGTTGATCCTTTTTGTTACCTGACAGCCGTCGCCACTCCCCATGCGACCATTGCAAGCAATCGGACCTAGCCATCCATTGCGCGATGCTTCCCCCTTACGTGTGGATACCTTGGAGGCATCACATCTGCGGTGATTGGATGAGCCATTCGAGGGAATCACGAGGAGCTGTCCATGGGAGATCACTACTCATGGGAGATCAGTTACAGGAGGAGGTGACGAATCAGCTGATCGACTACACACATCACCAACTCTACTTCCGATGTGGTTATTACACATCTAGTGGTAAACCCGAGCCCATGATCTATTTCCAACAACATGTTCTTGTGTGCGCGGTAGAAATTTTTATTTGCCGCTAACCTAGCATGCCGCATGTTACAACAAAGACTTTATCGAGCTGCACGTGTGCTGAACGCGGAGGTGTCGTCCGTTTGGCGCTAGTTCGGGATGGATCAAAATTGGATAGTGAGGACGTACGACTACATCAACCACGTTTTTTAATGCTTCCGCTTAGCGATCTTCAAGGGCATGTAGCCATGCTATGGCAATAAAAGTCCTTCCCCGGCAACGGCGCCAGAAATTCTTCTTGCTACTTCTCAAACAACAGTGCCAGAAATTGACACGTTGATGGAGACTTGCTTGCGTTGGTTTTTTCCTTGAAGAGGAAAGGGTGATGCAGCAAAGGAGCAGTAAGTATTTCCCTCAGTTTGAGAACCAAGGTATCGATCCAGTAGGAGAGTCTCATCAAGTCCAGAGTACCTGTGCAAACACAAACGAGCTTGCACCCAACGCTATAAAGGGGTTGTCAATCCCTTCAAGATTGTTTGCAAAGTGAGATCTGAAGGCGGAAAGTGCAACGAAGTAAAAAGTGTAAGGCTGAAAATATGGTGTGGAGTAGACCCGGGGGCCATAGTGTTCACTAGAGGCTTCTCTCAAAATAGCAAATATAGCGGTGGGTGAACAAATTATTGTCGAGCAATTGATAGAACCGCATAAAGTCATGACGATATCTAAGGCAATGATCATACATATAGGCATCACGTCCGAGACAAGTAGACCGATACTTTCTGCATCTACTACTATTACTCCACACATCGACCGCTATCCAGCATGCATCTAGTGTATTGAGTTCATGACGAACAGAGTAACGCCTTAAGCAAGATGACATGATGTACAGGGATAAACTCAAACCAATGATGAAAACCCCATCTTTTTACTCTTGATGGCAACAACATGATGCGTGCCTCGCTACCCATTCTGTCACTGGGTGAGGTCACCGCACGGTATGAACCAAAAACCAAGCACTTCTCCCATTGCAAGAATCATTGATCTAGTTGGCCAAACAAAACCCTCAACTCGAAGAGAATTACAAGGATATGAAATCATGCATAAGAGAGATCAGAAGAAACTCAAATAAGATTCATACATAATCTGATCATAAATCCACAATTCATCGGATCTCGACAAACACACCGCAAAAGAAGATTACATCAGATAGATCTCCATGAAGATCATGGAGAACTTTGTATTGAAGATCCAAGAGAGAGAAGAAGCCATCTAGTTACTAGCTATGGACCCGTAGGTCTATGGTGAACTACTCACGCATCATCGGAGAGGTCATGGTGTTGATGAAGAAGCCCTTCGTATCCGAATCCCCCTCCAGTAGGGCACCAAAACGTGCCCCAGATGGGATCTTGCGGAGACAGAACCTTGCGGCGGCGGGAAAGTACTTTCGATGATCTCTTGATTTTTTGTGGAATTTTTGGGGATATATAGGCGCAAAACCTAGGGCAAAGGGGCCTCAGGGAGCCCACAAGCCTGGTGTCTGCTACTGCGACAACATACCTTCCCTGGTACGGCGCCAGGAGTCCTGCTGCTACGGCTACGCCTTTAGGGACTTCCTTGGCAAATATGCAAAGGATTTCCCCGCGGCCTTGGAGCCTTGCATTGGTGTTCCCTTGAAGAGGAAAGGGTGATGTAGCATAGCGACGGTAAGTATTTCCCTCAGTTTTGAGAACCAAGGTATCGAACCAGTGGAAGATCTCATCAAGTCACAAGTACCTGCACAAACACAAAGAGCTTGCATCCAATGCTATGAAGGGGTTGTCAATCCCTTATAGATTGTTTGTAAAGTGAGAACTGAAAGCAACAAAGTAAACAAGCAAAGTAAAAGTGAAAGTAGGAACGATAGTTGTGAATAGACCCACGGGCCGTAGTGTTCACTAGTGGCTACTCTCATGAAAGCAAGTAATCGGTGGGTGAATGAATTACTGTCGAGCAATTGATAGAACCGCGCAAAGTCGTGATGATATCCAAGGCAATGATTATATCTATAGGCATCACGTACAAAACAAGTAGACCGATACTTTCTGCATCTACTACTATTACTCCACACGTCGACCGCTATCCAGCATGCATCTAGTGTATTAAGTCCAAAAGAACAGAGTAACACCTTAAGCAAGATGACATGATGTAGATGGACAATCTCATATCTACGATAAAAGCTCATCTTGTTACCCTTGATGGCAACAACATGATGCGTGCCTTGCTGCCCCTTCTGTCACCGGGAAAGGTCACCACACGGTATGAACCCAAAACCAAGCACTTCTCCCATTGCAAGAATCATAGATCTAGTTGGCCAAACAAAACCCAAGACTCGGAGAGACTTACAAGGATATCAAATCATGCATATAAGAAATCAGCAAAGACTCAAATATAATTCATAGATAATCTGATCATAAATCCACAATTCATCGAATCTCGACAAACACACCGCCAAAGAGGATTACATCGGATAGATCTCCATGAAGATCATGGAGAACTTTGTATTGAAGATCCAAGAGAGGGAAGAAGCCATCTAGATACTAACTACGAACCCGTAGGTCTGAAGTGGACTACTCACGAGTCATTGGAGAGGCGACGATGTTGACGTAGAAGCCCTCCAACTCCAAAGTCCCCTCCGGCAGGGCACCGGGAAGGGTCTCCAGATGAGATCTCACTGAAACGGAAGCTTGTGGCAGCGGAAAAGTGTTTTCGTGGATGACCTGATTTTTTCTGGAATTTTTGGGACTTTATAGGCCAAAGAGCTAGGGCAGGGGAGCGCCAGGGGGGCCACAAGCTTGGTTGCCACGACCTCCTCCTGGTCGCGGCAACAGGGCTTGTGGGCTCCCTGTGGGCCCACTGCCTTGGCCCTCAAGCCTCCCGATCTTCTTCCGTTCTGGAAAAAATTATTTCGGGGATTTTGTTCCGTTTGGACTCCGTTCCAAAATCAGATCTGAAAAGAGCCAAAAACGCAGAAAAAACAGGAACTGGCACTTGGCAGTGAATTAATAAGTTAGTCCCAAAAAAGATAAAAAAGGTAAACAAAACATCCAAAGTTGACAAGATAACAGCGTGAAACCATAAAAAATTTTAGATACGTTTGAGACGTATCAGTGTCCGTGGGCCCCCCTGGCCACGCCATGAGGGCTTGTGGGGGTCCCTCATGGCCCCCTGCCCTGATTCTCCAGCTCTCCGATCTTTTTCTATTCCGGAAAAAATCTTTTTGACACTTTCATTCCGTTTGGGCTCCGTTCAAAATCCATCTCTGAAAGGGGTCAAAAAGATGGAAAAAACAGGAACTCGCACTTGGCACTGAGTTAATAAGTTAGTCCCAAAAAATATATAAAAGGCATGCAAACCATCCAAAGTTTGACAAGATAATAGCATGAAACCATCAAAAATTATAGATACGTTCGAGACGTATCAAGCATCCCCAAGCTTAACTCCTGCTCGTCCTCGAGTAGGGAAGTGATAAAGAATGAACTTTTTATGTGTAATGCTAGCTAGCATAGTTGTCCTTTGCAACTTCTTTCATGTGACATGAATGTTCAGATCTGTTTGATTCAAAACAATAGTTTGCTATTGACATGAAAACAATAATACTTCAACAAACTAGCAAAGTAATCATGAACTTTCAAAATAACAAGGCCAAAGAAAGTTATCCCTACAAAATCTTATAGTCTGGCTAAGCTCCATCATCCTCACACAACTAATGTAAATCATGCACAACCCCAGTATTGGCCAAGTAATTTTTTTCTCTCTCTTTCTTTTTGTTTGGGCACTTGGCCTCTTTTTTTATTTGGGCTCTTTGGCCTCTTCTCTTTTTTTTATTTCCTCACATGGGACAATGCTCTAATAATGATGATCATCACACTTTTATTTACTCACAGCTCAAAGCTTAGAACGATGATGACTCTATAGTAAATGCCTCCGGCAGTGTACCGGGATGTGCAACGATCTAGCATGGAGTATGACATTGAAAACATCTCGCTAGCTATCTTACGATTATGCAATGGCAATATGAGAGTGACAGCACAAGTCATGAGATGGAACGGTGGGAGTTGCATGGCAATATATCTCGGAATGGCTATGAAAATGCCATAGTAGGTAGGTATGGTGGCTGTTTTGAGGATGGCATATGGTGGGTTTGTGCACCAGCGAGAATTGCGCGGCACTAAAGAGGCTAGCAAAGGTGGAAGGTGAAAGTGCATCTATACCATGGACTCACATTAGTCATGAAGAACTCACATACTTGTTGCGGAAGTTTCTATTAGTAATCAAAACAAAGTGCTAAATGCATAATCCGAGGGGAAGGGTTGGTAGGTGTTAACCATCGCGCGATCCCGACCTCAACACAAAGGATGACAATCAATAGATCAATTATGCTCCGACTTCCTAACATAGCGGTTCACCATACATGCATGCTACGGGAATCACTAACTTTAACACAAGTATTTCTAGATTCACAACACCCTACTAACATAGCTCTTAATATTACCAAATCCACGTCTCAAAACTAATTGAGAGGAATCAAGACTTCTCTTTCTACTCAATGCACATGAAGATGGAAGTTTTTGTATCCTCTTTGAGTACCTATCACCTTTGGGACTACTTTCATAGCATAAGCCAACTACCAAGTCACGCACTGCCATGCTCTAAAAGATATAAGTGAAGCACATAGCACAAAAGTATCTAGCTCAAAAGATATAGGTGAAGCACTATGAGCATTCTAGCAAAATCACGATGAGTGCATGTTTGTCTCTCTCAAAAAGGTGTGCAGCAAGCATGATTGTGAAACAACAAAAAGAAAAGACTCCTACGATACAAGTCGCTCCAAGCAAAACACATATCATGTGGTGAATAAAAATATAGCTCCAAGTAATGTTACCGATAGATTGAAGACGAAAGAGGGGATGCCTTCCCGGAGCATCCCCAAGCTTAGGCTTTTTGGTGTACTTGAATTTGGCTCGAGATGCCTCGGGCATCCCCAAACTTGAGCTCTTTCCACTCCTTATCTTTTTGTCCATGAGAACATCACCCAAAACATGAAAACTTCACAACACAAAACTTAAACAGAAACTTGTGATAACATTAGCACAAGAATACAAACTACCACCTCTTTTGGTACTGTAGAAAACTTGAATTCTATCTATATTGGTGTTGGGCTACTGTATTCTCACTTTTCCGTGGCTAGTACCCCCCGATAATAACCATAGTTTCATCAAAACAAGCAACCAACTCAACAAAAAATAGAACTGTCAAAAACAGACCAGTCTGTTGCAATCTATATACTTCGTATACTTCTGGTACCTCAAAAAATCTAAACAATTACGACTGCCTGGGAAAAAGGCATATCAACCAGCAGAAAAAAGAATCAACTCAAAAGATATTCCTGAATAAAAATGAAAAATCATCTCGTGAGCGAAAAGTTTCTGTCGTTTTCCAGCACGATCAAACAACCATCACCAAGACTAGTCATAAAGGTTTTGCTTAGCTCAAATACAAAAAGAAACACAAAACCACAATCACAACAGAATTATGATGGTGTGGACGCAACAAAACAGAAAGAAGAAGATAAATTCATTGGGTTGCCTCCCAACAAGCGCTATTGTTTAACGCCCTTAGCTAGGCATAAAAGCGATAGAATCACGTATCGTCGTCTTTGGTGCTCAAACCATAAGTGGCCCGCATCATGGATTCAAAAGGCAATCTTATTTTCTTTCTAGGAAAGTGCTCCATGCCCTTCCTTGAAGGAAATTGAAATATAATATTCCCTTCCTTCATATCGATGATAGCACTGATAGTCCTTAGGAAAGGTCTACCAATAATAATAGGGCATGTAGGATTGCAATCAATGTCAAGCACAATGAAATCCACGGGTACATAGTTCTTATTTGCAATAATAAAAACATCATTGATCCTTCCCATGGGTTTCTTGACAGTAGAATCAGCAAGATGCAAATTAAGAGAACACTCTTCAATCTCATTAAAACCCAGAACATCACATAAAGACTTTGGAATCGCGGAAACACTAGCACCCAAATCACACAAAGCATTGCATTCATAGTTTTTGGTTTTGATTTTGATGGTAGGTTCCCATTCATCATGAAGCTTTCTAGGGATAGAGACTTCCAATTCAAGTTTCTCTTCAAGAGACTTTATCATAGCTTCGACGATATGATCGGTAAAGGCCTTGTTTCGGCTATAAGCGTGTGGAGAGTTTAACATGGATTGCATCAAGGAAATGCATTCAATCAAGGAGCAACTATCATAATTGAATTCCTTGAAATCCATTGTAGTAATTTCATTACTACTCAAAGCTTTAATTTCTACTCCACTTTCAATGCCTTTCGCATCAAGATAGATGGACTCCGAATCATTAGGGCACTTTTCAACCAAAGTGGATTCATATCCAGCCCCATAATCATTAGGTTCAACACAAGAAAACAAAGATTCAATGGGAGTCACACCAAGCACATTAGAATCTCCGTGGTTCTTATCACGAGAACACGCCTTTTTAAGCCATTCATGTCTAGCACGAATTTGGGCGGTTCTTTCTTTGCTCTCAATCATGGAAACACGCATAGCTTTCAAAGTTTCATCCAGGTTGATCTTGGGAGGAGCACATCTAACTTTCAAAGCATCAACATCACTAGACATTCTATCAACGCTCTTAGCCAAATCGTCAATTTTGAGTAGTTTTTCCTCTATGGACGCATTGACAATCTTTTGTGAGTTGATGAACTCTTTGATATTACTCTCTAAATCAGAGGGTAATCTATTGTAGTTTCCATGCGTATTGTTGTAAGAGTTGCCAAAGTTATTAGAGGAGTTACTAGGAAAAGGCCTAGGAACATAGTTTCCTCTAGAAGCATTGTTGTTGCCAAAATTATTCCTACCAACAAAATTAACGTCCAAGCTAGCGTTGCTACTCTCAATCAAAGAAGACAGGGGCATATCATTAGGATCTAAAGGAGCACTTCTACTAGCAACCAAATTCATTAACTCATCCATCTAAGCACTCAACGACTTAATTTCTTCTATTGCGTGTACCTTCTTACTAGTAGGTGACCTTTCAGTGTGACACTGAGAGTAATTCTTCATGATATTGTCTAGGAGATTTGTGGCTTCCCCTAACATGATTTCCATGAACGTTCCACCTGAGGCAGAGTCCAAGATATTTCTAGAAGGAAAATTCAAGCCAGCGTAAAAAAATTGAATAATCATCCATAGACTCAAGCCATGAGCGGGACAATTTCTAATCATCAATTTCATTCTCTCCCAAGATTGTGCAACATGTTCATGATCAAGTTGCTTGAAATTCATGATATCATTATGGAGAGAGATGATCTTAGCCGCCGGAAAATACTTGGATATATAAGCATCTTTGCACTTATCCCAAGAATCGATACTATTTTTGGGCAAAGAAGAAAACCAAGTTTTTGCGCGATCTCGCAACAAGAAAGGAAAAAGCTTCAATTTAATCACGTCATTATCCACATCTTTCTTCTTTTGCATATCGCAAAGCTCAATGAATGTATTGAGATGGGATGCGACATCTTCACTAGGAAGGTCGGAGAATTGCTCTTTCATAACAAGATTCAGCAAAGCGGCATCGATTTTGTATGACTCCGCACTACTCGCGGGAGCAATCGGAGTACTAATAAAATCATTATTATTAGTATTCGAGAAGTCACAAAGTTTGGTGTTTTCATTCATGGTGACTTCGGCAAGCAAGCAAGCACACAAGCGAACAAAGAGCAAGCGAGAAAAGGGCGAACGAAAAAGGCGAATGAAAAAGGCAAACGAAAAAGGCAAATTGTGAAGTGGGGGAGAGGAAAACGAGAGGCAACTCGCAAACAAAGTAAATGCAAGAGATGAGTTTGCGACACCTACTTGGATGAATTCTTGACTTGATCTTCCTCCCCGGCAACGGCGCCAGAAATTCTTCTGCTACGGCAAGAAAAGTCCTTCCCCGGCAACGACGCTAGAAATTCTTCTTGCTACTTCTCAAACAACAGCGCCAGAAATTGGCACGTTGATGGAGACTTGCTTGCATTGTTTTTTCCCTTGAAGAGGAAAGGGTGATGCAGAAAAGGAGCAGTAAGTATTTCCCTCAGTTTGAGAACCAAGCTATCGATCCAGTAGGAGAGTCTCGTCAAGTCCAGAGTACCTGCGCAAACACACACGAGCTTGCACCCAACGCTTTAAAGGGGTTGTCAATCCCTTGAAGATTGTTCGCAAAGTGAGATCTGAAGGCGGAAAGTGCAACGAAGTAAAAAGTGTAAGGCTGAAAATATGGTGTGGAGTAGACCCGAGGGCCATAGTGTTCACTAGAGGCTTCTCTCAAAATAGCAAATATCACGGTGGGTGAACAAATTACTCTCAAGCAATTGATAGAACCGTGCAAAGTCATGATGATATCTAAGGCAATGATCATACATATAGGCATCACGTCCGAGACAAGTAGATCGATACTTTCTGCATCTACTACTATTACTCCACACATCGACCACTATCCAGCATGCATCTAGTGTATTGAGTTCATGACGAATAGAGTAACGCCTTAAGCAAGATGACATGATGTAGAGGGATAAACTCAAACCAATGATGAAAACCCCATCTTTTTACCCTTGATGGCAACAACACGATGCGTGCCTTGCTACCCCTTCTGTCACTGGGTGAGGTCACCGCACGGTATGAACCCAAAACCAAGCACTTCTCCCATTGCAAGAATCATAGATCTAGTTGGCCAAACAAAACCCACAACTCGAAGATAATTACAAGGATATGAAATCATGCATAAGAGAGATCAGAAGAAACTCAAATAAGATTCAGAGATAATCTGATCATAAATCCACAATTCATCGGATCTCGACAAACACACCGCAAAAGAAGATTACATCAGATAGATCTCCATGAAGATCATGGAGAACTTTGTATTGAAGATCCAAGAGAGAGAAGAAGCCATCTAGTTACTAGCTATGGACCCGTAGGTCTATGGTGAACTACTCACGCATCATCGGAGAGGTCATGGTGTTGATGAAGAAGCCCTTCGTATCCGAATCCCCCTCCAGCAGGGCACCAGAACGTGCCCCAGATAGGATCTTGCGGAGACAGAACCTTGCGGCGGCGGGAAAGTACTTCCGATGATCTCCTGATTTTTTGTGGAACTTTTGGGGATATATAGGCGCAAAACCTAGGGCAAAGGGGCCTCAGGGAGCCCACAAGCCTGGTGGCTGCTACTGCGACAATAGACCACCCTCTACAGCACCATGTGTGGACGCTATGAATGTCTGGCACGCGCGGGATGATGACTACTCTATAGTTCAGTGTGCCATGTTGTACGGCTTAGTACCATGGCCCCAAAGGTGTTTTGAGCACCATGGAGCATGTGATACGTTCCAAGAGGTGAAACTGGTTTTCTAGCCTCATGCCCGGGCCAAGAGATATGAATCCTCCAACAAGTTCTTTAGCTGCAAGATGGAGGAGAACAACTCTGTCAGTGAACACTTGCTCAGAATGTAACACCCCAAAAAATTATTTTGGTTTAACAAAAGTTTTTATTATTTTAAAAGAGACTTATTGAAAATTTGATGAAGTTTTATTTTACAATGTTGATTCTTGAAAAAACCTTATACAAAAACCTTCATGGGTTGGCTTTTGACTTTTAGAAGTTTCTTAATAATTCTTCCAACACAGAGATTTTAAGATGTCGGATTTTGTTTTTTTAAGAGACCACAAATGAAATTATTGTTATAGATCTTCTCTTGAAATATCTTTTGCCACTTCTTCCCTTGTCCATTTTCAAACCTTTCACTTCAAATAATTCTCCCTTATCCTAAGGTAGCATCCCAACCATTTTCTCAAAGTCCACAACATTTTTGATATTTTTATTTCACTCAAATAGTTTTAAAACAATTTCTAAAATAGGTTTTGGACCATTGCACTTTTCAAAGGAACCCATATAGCTGCATTAAGATTTTGACCTCAACTAAATTACCCCAACTTGTCCTTAGTACCCACAACCCAGTTAACCAAAACCTTCTACCCTCTAGTTCAAAATTTTCAAAATTTATTTGAATGAAGTTTGGACCAGATCTGCTTCTTTTATTGAAATCCAATCTTCTTCAAATCCAAAAATTGTGAGAAAATTTAGGGAGCCCATGGATGCATTAGTAGAACACCACACAAGATATGAGCCCAAGCAAAAATTTCTATGTGCCAGGATCATTTCATCGAGCACATGGTGGGTAGAAATGCAGTGAAGTGTCAAATTGCTGCTCCAATCTCACCAGTGCACGTTGGCTCCTTCTCCCATGTTCCCCTTGTGTGCTCTGAGCGCTGCTAGGTAGTTTGTCCGGCTCTGTGTGCTGTCAGTGAGGTGGCACACCAGAGTTAACCTCATGTGCGGCGGCAATATCACTCACGACCGCAACAGTAGCATTTCTAGATGGCCAGCACCGTCCCAGCACCGCCCTTTCCCTATGGAGTTGCCGCATGTTCTTCCCGACCTGGAACACCGCCTTGGACGTACTATCATGGATGTATTATATGATTGTGAGCCCCCATTTTTTCAAACTTGATCAAGTAGTTGACGTCGGACAAGAAAGACAACATAATGGTTATGTTTGTGTATATTCACATAGTAGTTATATTGTCATGGATCCTTTAACATGTGGTGCTTGCTTTAGATCCTTTGCTAGCCCAAAAATTCGCACTAAGTAGAGATACTACTTGTGCATCTACAACCTTGAAACCCAGTTTCTTGCCATGAGAGTCCACCATACCGACCTATGGATTGAATAAGATCCTTAAAGTAATTTGCCATCGGTGCACAAAGCAATAAAAAATGCTCCTAAACATGTAAAATTATCATAATCGCGACTCAAGTATTGAAATCTTATGACCTTACGATCAAAACTAGCCCCTCGGATTCTATGATTTTGCTCATAGAATCTAAGTTTCTATGATCCTCGTAGTTATTATTCTATGATTCACGATCCTACAAACGGAGCTCCGATCTGATTCATAATTTCTATTCTGACAACTCTGCATGTATGATCTTTTATTGTAAGGGAAAATAAGATTTGTATGATGTTGTGATGGCAAACAAGAAAAAGTAATGGACTGCATAATAAAGTTTGCTATCACAAGGGGCAATATAAAGTGATGTTACTTTACATTAAGATTTTGCACATCCAAAAGTAGAAAGCGCATGACAACCTCTCCTTCCCTCTATGAAGGACCTATGTTTTACTTTTCTACATTTACTTTTATGCAAGAGTCAATAATGTTCATCTCTATTGCAATCTATTAATTCTTTAGTGGGAAGCATCATGTGGTGGGTAAATATCCAAGCACATATATCAAGTTGGATATAGGTGATCATGATTCATTATCATTGACATTATCCCTAAGATAAATAAGTTGGGAGGCGGAACATTAAGCCCCTATATTCCTATGTGTTTAATTGAAGCTGCTTGTTCTAAGAATATGCCTTGAGTGTGAGCAATCATAGAAGACTAAATGATAGTTGAGTATGTGGTATTTTCTAAATCAAAACTCTTACATAGAACCTTCATGAAAATAAGATGAATTGTAATCGTTTGATGACTAAAAACATAGTTTGCTAGTTTTCAAGAAAGATTATGGTCTATACTTTAACATGTGAATACACTACTAGGGAAAACCTTAGACACAGAACCTTAGCAGTAGCACTGGATAAACGGTGGCGCTACGGCTACATATCAGTAGCGCGCGTCCAATAAAGGCGCTACTGGTAACTACTTAGCAGTAGTGCGGCTTTAAGAAACACGCTACAACTAACATTGCCCCATAGTTGCCGCTAGGCTAGATTTAGTGGTAGCCCGCCCCAGGTAACGTCGCTACGGCTAATAGAATAGCAGTAGCGCTTGTTTCTGACCCACGCTACTGCTAAGTTGGGCGTGCACTTATATCGTCTTCGCCCCCGCATGCCCCTCTCTCTCACTATCTCCCTCTCCACACTCTATGCCTCCTCTGCCGCCCCTCACTCCTTCCCTCCCCACTCTATGCCACCGCCCCGCCCCTCAGTCCCTCCCTCTCCCTCTCCCCCTCCTCACTCTCTCCCTCTACACTCTGCGTCGTTGCCCCGCCCCTCACTCCCTACCTCTCTCTCTCCTCACTCTCTCCCTCGCCACTCTGTGTGGCGTCACCGCCGCAGGTCCTCCCCGGCGACCTCGCCCCCGGCCCCGACCCTACGTCGACCTCGACCCCGGCCCCGACCCCGACACCAACCCCGGCATCTGGTGAGACATCCCCACGCCCAGGGTTCTTGCTAGGGACTAGATGATGCCCCGAATGTTGTTGCAGGAATATTTGCAATATATATATTGTGTTTTATTATTGTATATTTGCTTGATGAGGTGTCATACTAGAGTGTTGAGAAAAATATGTTAGTGGGTGATACGTCTCAAACGTATCTATGATTTTTGATGGTCTCATGCTGTTATCTCGTCTTCTTTGGTTGTTTTATGTACCTTTTATTTCTTCTTTGGGACTAACTTATTAATTCAGTGCCAAGTGCCAGCTCCTGTTTTTTCCGTGTTTTTGACTCTTTTCAGATCTGATTTTGGAACGGAGTCCAAACGGAAGAAAAACCCCGAAATGACTTTTTCCCGAACGGAAGAAGATCAGGGGGCCTTTGGGCCAATCCAGGTGGGCTCCAGGGAGCCCACAAGCCCCCACTCCGCCACCAGGGGGAGGCGGCGGTGGGCAGGCTTGTGGCCTCCCTGGCCGCCCCTTGACCTAGATCCTTGGCCTATATATACCCAAATATTCCGCAAAAAATCAGGGGAGCCTCGAAAATACTTTTCCGCCACCGCAAGCTTCCGTTTCCGCGAGATCTCATCTGGAGACCCTTCCCAGCGCCCTGCCGGAGGGGACTTTGGAGTTGGAGGGCTTGTTCATCATCATCATCGCCCCTCCAATGACTCGTGAGTAGTTGACTTCAGACTTACGGGTCCGTAGTTAGTAGCTAGATGGCTTCTTCTCTCTCTTGGATCTTCAATACAAAGTTCTCCATGATCTTCATGGAGATCTATCCGATGTAATCTTCTTTGGCGGTGTGTTTGTCGAGATCCGATGAATTGTGGATTTGTGATCAGATTATCTATGATATATATTTGAGTCTTTGCTGATTTCATATATGCATGATTTGATATCCTTGTAAGTCTCTCCGAGTCTTGGGTTTTGTTTGGCTAACTAGATCTATGATTCTTCCAATGGGAGAAGTGCTTGGTTTTGGGTTCTACCATGTGGTGACCTTGCCCAGTGACAGTAGGGGCAGCAAGGCACACATCATGTAGTTGCCATCAAGGGTAAAAAGATGGGGTTTTTATCATTGGTTTGAGATTATCCCTCTACATCATGTCATCTTGCTTAAGGCTTTACTCTGTTCTTATGGACTTAATACACTAGATGCATGCTGGATAGCGGTCGACGTGTGGAGTAATAGTAGTAGATGCAGAAAGCATCGGTCTACTTGTTTTGGACGTGATGCCTATAGATATAATCATTGCATAGATATCGTCACGACTTTGCGCGGTTCTATCAATTGCTCGACAGTAATTTGTTCACCCACCGTCTACTTGCTTTCATCAGAGAAGCCACTAGTAAACACTACGACCCCCGGGTCTATTCACATCCATCGTTTACACCTCCGCTTTTACTTTGCGTTGTTACTTTGTTTCTTTCAGTTCTCACTTGGCAAACAATCTATAAGGGATTGACAACCCCTTCATAGCGTTGGGAGCAAGCTTTTGTGTTTGTGCAGGATCTTGAGATACTCCTCCACTTGATTGATACCTTGGTTCTCAAACTGAGGGATATACTTACCGTCGCTGTGCTACATCACCCTTTCTGCTTCAAGGAAACACCAACGCAAGGCTCCAAGGCCACGGGGGAAATCCTTTGCATACTTGCCTAGGAAGTCCCTTAAGGCGTAGCCGCAACTGAAGGATTCCTGGTGCCGTCGACACACCTGTTTCTGGCGCCATTGGAAGGACTTTTGTGCGTTTAGCATAGCTGGCATCAGAAGCATTTCTGGCGCCGTTGCCGGGGAGAAGAAATCAAGATCTATTCAAGTAGGTCTCACAAACTCATCTCTTGCATTTACTTTTGTTGCCAGTTGCCTCTCGTTTTTCTCTCCCCCATTTCACATTTGCCGTTTCCATTTGCCTTTCTTCTTTTGCCTTTTTCGTTCGCCCTTTTCTCTCGCTTGCTTTCTGTTCGCTTGTGTACCATGTGCCTTCAATATGCTTGCATCTTCGTTTGTTAATCTCTTTAAGAGACCCACTTGTGTGGAACAAATTGCTAGTGAGTTGAGGACACTTGACTATCTTTATGGAGTTTTGCTTGAGATGCGTGAATCTGAAAATTGTGTGGAAGAAACTTATGAAGTGATTCACGAGGGCTCCTTGGATGAAAAGCATGATTGCAATGGTTTCACTATAAATTCTATTAGTGACAATCATGCTAAAAATATTCAAAACCCTAAGCTTGGGGATGCTAGTTTTGCTATGTCCACTACTTGTTGCAATAATCATGATTGGGGTGATGATCTTTCTTATGATCTTGAAAATTTGTTCAAACCTCATGATGAATATGATATTTGCAACAATATTGAAAGTGGGATTGGAGAAGTCATGACTTTAGTTGATGATAATCCCACTATTTTTGAAGAGCGTCAACTTTGCATGCATGTGGATCGTGAAAATAATATCCTATGGGATAGCTGTATTGTAGAATTTGAATAGGATCTCACATGTAATTGCTATGAGAGAGGAAAATATTGTGGTAGAAACTTTCATGTTACCAAATCACCTCTCGTGATGTTGAGATTGCTCTTGTCTCTTTCTTCTTCCTTGCATATGGCAACTATTTGTTTTCTTGACAATCTGTTTTCCTATAAAATGCCTATGCATAAGAAGTATGTTAGACTTAGATGTGCTTTTCACATGCTTTATGATGTTCTCGTTGTGCTTCAACTCTTGTCTTTTGTGTGAGCATCATTGATGCCTAGCTATGGGCGTTAAACAAAAGCACTTGTTGGGAGGCAACCCAACGAATCTATCCTTTTTCTTTCTGTTTTTTGTTTCCCACAATTTCATAATTCTGTTATAATTGTGTTTTTTGTGTTTCTTTTTGCGTTTGTGCCAAGCAAAACCGTTATGATTAGTCTTGGGGATGATCGTTTGGTCATGCTGGAAAAGACAGAAACTTTCTAATCACGAAAAGAATTTTCGTTTTTTTCTGTAAGAGCTTTTGAGTTGATTCCTTTTGCTGCTGATTTCTACGCAAATTATTCAGACTGTCGTAAGTTTTAGGAAGTTTTGAAGTATCAGAGGTATACGAAATATACAGATTGCTACGGACTGGTCTGCTGTAAACAGATTATGTTTTTGTTGTGTTGGTTGCTTATTTTGATGAAACTATGGATAGTATCGGGGGGTATTAGCCATGGAAGATTGAAATTACAGTAACCCAACATCAGCACAAGTAGAATTTAAGTTTGCTACAGTACCTAAGGAAGTGGTGGTTTGCTTTATTGTACTAAGGTTATCACGAGTTTGTGTTTAAGTTTCATGTTGTGAAGTTTTCAAGTTTTGGGTGAAGTTCTTATGGACAAAGAGATAAAGAGTAACAAGAGCTCAAGCTTGGTGATTCCCAAGGCACCCAAGAGATTCAAGGATGCCGTAAAAGCCTAAGCTTGGGGATGCCCCGGAAGGCATCCCCTCTCTCGTCTTCAATCTGTCGCTAACGTTACTTGGGGCTATATTTTTATTCACCACATGTTATGTGTTTTTGCTTGGAGCGTCTTGTAACGTAGGAGCATTTTATTTTTGTTGTGTCACAATCATCCTTGATGCACAGCTAGAGAGATATACATGCACACACCGTGATTTTGTCGAGCTTCACTTATATCTTTTGGTAGACAATTCAGCTCACATGTGCTTCACTTATATCTTTTGAGCTAGATACTTTTGCTCTGTGTGCTTCATTATATGTTTTAGAGCACAGCGGTGCGTGTATTGGTAGTTGATCTATGCTTTGAAAGTAGTCTCAAAAGGGGTAGTTATCCAAAGGGATACGAAAACTTCCACCTTCATGTGCATTGAATAGTTAGAGAAGTTTGATTCATCTCAATTAGTTTTGAGTTGTGGTTATGGTAATATTGAAGTCCTGCTAGTAAGGTGTTGTGGATCTAGAAATACTTGTGTTGAAGTTAGTGATTCCCGTAGCATGCACGTATGGTGAACCTCTATGTGATGAAATCTGAGCATGATTAGTATATTGATTGTCATCCTTTGCGTGGCGGTCGGGATCATGCGATGGTTTATACCTACCAACCCTTCCCCTAGGAGTATGCGTTGAATGCTTTGTTTCGATTACTAATAAAACTTTTGCAACAAGTATATGAGTTCTTCATGACTAATGTTGAGTCCATGGTTTAGATGCACTTTCACCTTCCACCATCACTATCTTCTTAGTGTCGTGCAACTTTCGTCGGTACACAAAACCCACCATTAGCCTCCCTCAAAACAGCCACCATACCTACTTACTATGGCTTTTTCAAAGTCATTCCGAGATATATTGCCATGCAACTACCACCATGACATGTGCCACCACGTCTACATTTCCATTGCATGAGCGTAAGATAGCTAGCATGATTTTTCCATGATGTCTATGTCATGCTAGATCATTGCTCTAAGTTTTGAGTTGAAAGTGTGATGATCATCATTAATGGAGCATTGTCCCATCTGAGGAAATAAAAGAGGCCAAAGAAGCCCACCAAAAAAAAGAGGCCAAAGAACTCACCAAAAAAAATAAAAAAAATGAGAGAAAAAGAGAGAAGGGACAATGCTACCACTTTTTCCACACTTGTTCATATTAAGCACCATGATCTTCATGATTGAGAGTCTCTCGTTTTGTCACCACCATATAGCTAGTGGGAAATTTTCATTATATAACTTGGCTTCTATATTCCAATGATAGGCTTCCTCAAAATTGCCTTAGGTCTTCGTGAGCAAGCAAGTTGGATGCACACCCACTACTTTTCTTTAAGAGCTTTCACATACTCGTAGCTCTAGTGCATCATTTGTATGGCAATCCCTACTCATTCACATTGATATCTATCGATGAGCATCTGCACAGCTCATTGATATGCCTAGTTAATGTGACTATCTTCTCCTTTTTTTGTCTCGCAACCTCCACCACATTCCACACCATCTATAGTGCTATAACCATGGCTCACGCTCATGTATTGCGTGAGAGTTGAAAAGGTTTGAGAAAGTAAAGGTGTGAAACAATTACTTGGCCAATACCGGGGTTGTGCATGATTTAAATTCGTTGTGCAATGATGATAGAGCATAGCCAGACCATATGCTTTTGTAGGGATAACTTTGTTTTGGCCTTGTTATTTTTAAAGTTCATGATTACCTTGCTAGTTTGTTTGAATTATTATTGTTTCCACGTCAATAGCAAACTATTGTTTTGAATCTAATGGATCTGAACATTCACGTCACATAAGAGGAATTACAAAGGAAACCTATGCTAGGTTGCATGAAAGCATCAAAAATTCATTCTTTTCACTTCCCTACTCGAGGACGAGCAGGAGTTAAGCTTGGGGATGCTTGATACGTCTCAAACGTATCTATAATTTTTGATGGTTTCACGCTGTTATCTCGTCTTCTTTGGTTGTTTTATGTACCTTTTATATCTTTTTTGGGACTAACTTATTAATTCAGTGCCAAGTGCCAGTTCCTGTTTTTCCCGTGTTTTTCACTCTTTTCAGATATGCTTTTGGAACGGAGTCCAAACAGAAGAAAAACCCCGAAATGATTTTTCCCGAACGGAAGAAGATTAGGGGGCCTTTGGGCCAAGCCAGGTGGGCTCCAGGGAGCCCACAAGCCCCCACTCCGCCAACACGGGGAGGAGGCGGTGGGCAGGCTTGTGACCTCCCTGACCGCCCCCTAACCTAGATCCTTGGCCTATATATTCCCAAATATTCTGCAAAAAATCAGGAGAGCCTCGAAAATACTTTTACGCCGCCGCAAGCTTCCGTTTGTGCGAGATCTCATCTGGAGACCCTTCCCGGCGCCCTGCCGGAGGGGACTTTGGAGTTGGAGGGCTTCATCATCATCATAGCCCCTCCAATGACTCGTGACTAATTCACTTCAGACCTACAGGTCCGTAGTTAGTAGCTAGATGACTTCTTCTCTCTCTTGGATCTTCAATACAAAGTTCTCCATGATCTTCATGGAGATCTATCCGATGTAATCTTCTTTGGCGGTGTGTTTGTCAAGATCCGACGAATTGTGGATTTGTTATCAGATTATCTATGATATATATTTGAGTCTTTGCTGATTTCTTATATGCATGATTTGATATCCTTGTAAGTCTCTCCAAGTCTTGGGTTTTGTTTGGCCAACTAGATCTATGATTCTTGCAATGGGAGAAGTGCTTGGTTTTGGGTTCTACCATGTGGTGACCTTTCCTAGTGACAGTAGGGGCAGCAAGGCACACATCAAGTAGTTGCCAGCAAGGGTAAAAAGATGGGGTTTTTGTCATTGGTTTTTGATTATCCCTCTACATCATGTCATCTTGCTTAAGGCGTTACTCTGTTCTTATGGACTTAATACACTAGATGCATGTTGGATAGCGGTCGACGTGGGGAGTAATAGTAGTAGATGCAGAAAGTATCGGTCTACTTGTTTTGGACGTGATGCCTATTTATATAATCATTGCATAGATATCGTCATGACTTTGCATGGTTCTATCAATTGCTCGACAGTAATTTGTTCACCCACCGTCTACTTGCTTTCATGAGAGAAGCCACTAGTAAACACTACGGCCCCCGGGTCTATTCACATCCATCGTTTACACCTCCGCTTTTACTTTTCTTTGTTACTTTGTTGCTTTCAGTACTCTCTTGGCAAACAATCTATAAGGGATTGACAACCCCTCCATAGCGTTGGGAGCAAGCTTTTGTGTTTGTGCATGATCTTGAGATACTCCTCCACTGGATTGATACCTTGGTTCTCAAACTAAGGGAAATACTTACTGTCGCTGTGCTACATCACCCTTTGTGCTTCAAGGGAACACCAACGCATGGCTCCAAGGCCACGGGGGAAATCCTTTGCATACTTGCCTAGGAAGTCCCTTAAGGCGTAGCCGCAGCTGAAGGATTCCTGGTGCCGTCGACACACCTGTTTCTGGCACCATTGGAAGGACTTTTGTGCATTAGCATAGCTGACATCAGTGGGCGGTACTAAATTCAAATGAGATGATTGCTATACAAATGATAACTAGAAAGTAAAACATGAAACGATAAGAAAAATTTCTCCTAGGAATTTGTCTCGACGTCGATGATGCCTGGGCCCGCATCCTGTCGTCGAGTGGTTGGCGAGAGCCTGCTAGATAGGCGCCATGTACGGGACTGGGCTCCGCCGGGCTGGCACTGGGAGGTGCTACCTTTCGGGGCGCGCACCTTGGTGAGGAATGCGGGTCTCGTCGTCGACCCAGAGCTTCTTTGGTGGCGGTCATATGGGCCACTATCGGTGCGGAGGGAGCCGGCCCCCACGGAGGTGGTAAGTCGCCATGTTAGGTAAGAGGACAAGCACGTCCGTCGTTACATGGCTGCATTGGATGCCAGGTTCTCCAATACCTGGAAGGTTCTTCATGGACATCACTCGAGCTATGATCTGGTGATGGTTCCTTATCTTTGGGTTGCCACCGCTTGCGCCGTGAGGCATCAACTGGATTTCTATTTGTGATATTATATGATAATATTCAAGATGTATTCATGATAATATTCGATGATGCATTAACTCAATTATTCGAGATGATGTATTAGTGATATTATATGATATTATTCGAGAGTTTTTAGTAAAAAAAATCAGGTACTTTCGGTTTTTCGTTGCTCCTTGTGTGACTTTCATGTGTGTTCTTGATCAAGGAATCCCGACTGTTATCGTGGGGGTGCTTTTTCCTATTCTCTTCTTCCGATATATACCTTGGTATAATGCTCAAGGAGAGGAGAGGAGAAGCGCCATCACCAACGGTTGAACTATTAGTGTGAGAAAGTGTCCGCCAAAATATATACACCACCATATCAGTGTGATAGAGTTATTTAAGGAAAGCCTCGACTAACCGAAAGTCAACGATAGTGAATTAGGTCTATTTGGACATGTGTATGTTATTGCAGGGAACACCTCATAGTGCCTAAGTTTTGCCGGAATGTTGATTCATTTCTGTTCTCGCAAATTTCAGGCGCTCAATATGTTTTATTTTATCAATGGTGATGCCGAATTTTTGAACACAGGAAATGACTAACGATGATAGGATCCGTGAGTGTGAACTGTATCGCGAAGATTACGATTTGTGCGGTAGGCCTCACATGCGAGAGGGCAAGTTCTTCATCATCAAGCTTGGTGAGAGGGCAGGCCTCACCTTACATTGCTAACTAGGCTACTATTATGTTCTTCAACAAAAAATGTTGAATGTTGTTGTGCCTCCGTTGATGCATAGCCAATGTAACTTGTATAGTGATAAGTCCATTTTGCATCATGCTTTTATGTTGATATTTATCCCTTTATGGACTATTATTACACTTCATGGTACAATACGTATGCCTTTTCTCTCTTATTTTATAAGGTTTACATGAAGACGGAGAATGCCGGCAGCTGGAATTCTGGTCTCAAAAGGGAGCAAGTTTGGCATACCTATTCTGCGCAACTCCAAAAACCATGAAAATCAACGGGGAATTATTTTCGATTTTATGAAAAATACTGGGCGGAAGAAGTACCAGAGGGGCGCTACCAGGAGGCCACAAGCCTGCCAGGCCCGGCCTACCCCCCTGGTCGGGCCTGGGTGGCTTATGGGCCCCCTGTTGCCCCTCCGGCGCTCATATTTTGCTCTATGGAAGGTTTCGTCCCAAAAAAATCAGAAGGAAGCTTCCGGGAGGAGCCGCCGCCACCACGAGGCAGAACTTGAGCAGAACCAATCTAGAGCTCCGACAGGGCCGTCCTGCCGGGGAAATTTCCCTCCCGGAGGGGGAAATTGTCGCCATCGTCATCATCAACACTCCTCTCGTCAAAGGGGACTCATGTCCATCAACATCTTCATCAGCACCATCTCATCTCCAAACCCTAGTTCATCTCTTGTAACCAATCTCCGTCTCGCCACTCCGATTGGTACTTGTAAGGTTGCTAGTAGTGTTAATTACTCTTTGTAGTTGATGCTAGTTGGATTACTTGGTGGAAGATTATACGTTCTGATCTTTGATGCTATTCATTACCTCTCTAGCCATGAATATAATTATTCTTTGTGAGTAGTCGCTTTTGTTCCTCAGGACATGGGATAAGTCTTTCTATAAGTAGTCATGTGAATTTGGTATTCGTTCGATATTTTGATATGTTGTATGTTGTTTTTCCTCTAGTGGTGTTACGTGAACGTCGACTACATAACACTTCACCATTATTTGGGCCTAGAGGAAGGCATTGGGAAGTAATAAGTAGATGATGGGTTGCTAGAGTGACAGAAGCTTAAACCCTAGTTTATGTGTTGCTTCGTAAGGGGCTGATTTGGATCCACTAGTTTAATGCTATGGTTAGACTTAGTCTTAATTCTTCTTTCGTAGTTGCGAATGCTTGCGAGACGGGTTAATCATAAGTGGGGTGTTTGTCCAAGTAAGGGCAGCACCCAACCACCGGTCCACCCAAATATCAAACTATCAAAGTAGCGAACGCGAATCATATGAACTTGATGAAAACTGGCTTGACAGAAATTCCTATGCATCCTCGGGAGCGCTTTACCTCATATAAGAGTTTGTCTAGGCTTATACCTTGCTACAAAAGGGATTGGGCCATATTGCTGCACCTTTTTTACTATTGTTACTTGCTACTCGCTACGAATCATCTTATCACACAACTATCTGTTACCGATAATTTCAGTGCTTGCAGAGAATACCTTGCTGAAAACCACTTGTCAGTTCCTTCAGCTCCTCGTTGGGTTTGACACTCTTACTTATCGAAAGGAATACGATAGATTCCCTACACTTGTGGGTCATCAAGACTCTTTTTTGGCGCCGTTGCCGGGGAGTGAAGCGCCTTTGGTAAGTGGAATTTGGTAAGGAAACATCTATATAGTGTGCTGAAATTTATTGTCACTTGTCACTATGGAAACTAATCCTTTGAGGTGCTTGTTCGGGGTATCTTCACCTCGAACGGAAGCACAAGGAGTTTCTCCTCAACCTGCTTCACCTACTGCAAATATTTGTTATGAAATTCCTTTGGGTATGCTAGAGAAACTGTTGGCTAATCCTTTTTCGGGAGATGGAACATCACATCCCGACTTGCATTTAATCTATGTAGATGAAGTTTGTGGTTTATTTAAGCTTGCAGGTTTGCGTGAGGATGAGGTCAAGAAGAAGGTCTTTCCCTTATCTTTGAGGGATAAGGCATTGACATGGTATAGGCTATGTGATGATACTCGATCATGGAACTACAACCGATTGAAATTGGAATTTCATCAAAAGTTTTATCCTATGCATCTAGTACATCATGATCAGAATTATATTTATAATTTTTGGCCTAGTGATAGCGAAAGCATCGCTCAAGCTTGGGGGAGGCTTAATTCAATGTTATATTCATGCCCCAACCATGAGCTCTCGAGAGAAATTATTATTCAGAATGCTCGGCTTTCTCATGATAATCGCACCATGCTTGACACTTCTTGTACCAGTTCTTTTATGAAGAGAGATATTGACTTCAAATGGAAATTATTGCAAAGAATTAAACACAACTCTGAAGATTGGGAGTTTGATGAAGGTAAGGAGTCAGGTATGAATCTCAAGTTTGATTGCGTTAAATCCTTCATTGAAACAAATACTTTTTGTGATTTTAGCGCCAAAGATGGACTTGAGGTAGTAGCTTCATTGTGTGAATCATTTGCTCCTCATATTAATCTCCCTAAAGAGAAGTGGTTTAAATATCATCCTCCCATAGAAGTCAATGTAGTTAAACCCAATCTAGTTGAAGAGAAAGTCATTGCTTATAATGATCCTATTGTTCCTAGTGCTTACATTGAGAAACCACCTTTCCCTATTAAGATAAAGGATCATTCTAAAGCTTCAACTATGATACGTAGGGGCTACATTAGAACACCTACACCCCCTGAGCAAATTAGAGTTGAACCTAGCATTTCTATTATCAAAGATCTCCTGTCCGACAATGTTGATGGCCATGATATTCACTTCTGTGAAGATGCTGCTAGAATTGCTAAACCTCATACTAGAGACAAACATAGGCCTGTTGTTGGCATGCCTGTTGTCTCTGTTAAGATAGGAGATCATTGTTATCATGGTTTATGTGGCGTGGGTGCTAGTGTCAGTGCAATACCTCAATCTTTATATGATAAAATTAAAGACGAGATTGCATCTATCGAGATGGAACCTATTGATGTTACTATTCAGCTTGCCAATAGAGATACTATCAGTCCTTTGGGAATTGTTAGAGATGTTGAAGTCTTGTGTGGTAAAACTAACTATCCTGCTGATTTTCTTGTTCTTGCTACCACACAAGATAGCTTTTGTCCCATCATATTTGGCAGACCTTTCCTCAATACTGCCAATGCTCATATTGACTGTGAGAAGCAAACTGTCACTGTTGGCTTTGAAGGTGTGTCACATGAGTTCAGTTACTCCAAGTTTGGTAGACAACCTCATGAAAAAGAGTTGTCTAGTAAGGATGAAATTATTGCCCTAGCTTCTATTGCTGTGCCTCCTACTGATCCTTTAGAGCAATACTTGCTTGAGCATGAAAATGATATGCATATGGATGAAAGGAACGAGATAGATAGAGTTATCTTTGAACAACATCCTATTCTTAAGAATAATTTGCATGTTGAGCTGCTTGGATATCCACCCCCACCAAAGAGTGATCTTGTGTTTGAGATTAAATAGTTACCTGATACTCTTTAGTGTGCTTATCTTGATGAGAAATAGATATATCCTGTTATTATTAGTGCTAGCCTTACAGAGCATGAAGAAAAGAAATTATCGAAAACTCTGAGGAAGCACCGTGCTACTATTGGATATACTCTTGACGATCTTAAGGGCATTAGTCCCACTCTATGCCAGCACAAAATTAAAACCGATCCTGATTCCAAACCAGTTGCTGATCATCAACGGAGATTAAATCCTAAGATGAAAGAGGTAGTAAGAAAATAAATACTAAAGCTCCTGGAAGCAGGTATTATATGTCCTGTTGCTCATAGTGATTGCGTGAGTATGGTGCATTGCGTCCCTAAGAAGGGAGGTATTACCGGTGTCCCTAATGACAAAGATGAATTGATCCCACAGAGGATTATTACTGGCTATAGGATGGTGATTAATTTTCGAAAATTGAATAAGGACACTAGGAAAGATCATTACCCTTTGCCTTTTATTGACGAAATGCTAGAAAGATTGTCTAAACACACACACTTCTGCTTTCTAGACGGTTATTCTGGTTTCTCCCAAATACCTGTTGTGCAATCTGATAAGGAGAAAACCACTTTTACGTGCCCTTTCGGTACCTTTTCTTACAGACATATGCCTTTTGGATTATGTATTGCACCTGCTACCTTTCAAAGATGTATGATGGCTATATTCTCGGACTTTTGTGAAAAGATTGTTGAGGTTTTCATGGATGACTTTTCCGTTTACGGGTCTTCTTTTGATGATTTCCTTAGCAACCTTGATCGAGTTTTGCAGAGATGTAAAGATACCAACCTCGTCTTGAATTGGGAGAAGTGCCACTTTATGGTTAATGAAGGCATCGTCTTAGGACAAAAAATTTCTGAAAGAGGTATTGAAGTTGATAAGGCTATGGTTGATGCGATCGAGAAAATGCCATGCCCTACAGACATTAAAGGTATAAGAAGTTTCCTTGGTCATGTTGGTTTCTATAGAAGGTTCATTAAGGACTCTTCTAAGATTTCTAGGCCTCTTACCAATCTCTTGCAAAAGGATATTCCTTTTGTTTTCGATGATGATTGTGAGGAAGCATTCGAAATACTTAAGAAAGCCTTGATAACTTCACCTATTGTTCAACCACTTGATTGGAACTTACCTTTTGAAATTATGTGTGATGCTAGTGATTATGCTGTTGGTGCTGTTCTAGGACAAAGAGTTGATAAGAAGTTGAATGTGATTCACTATGCTAGTAAAACTCTAGACAGTGCCCAAAGAAACTATGCTACTACTGAAAAGGAATTTTTAGCACTCGTGTTTGCATGTGAAAAATTCAGGTCTTACATTGTTGATTCCAAGGTGACTATTCACACTGATCATGCTGCTATTAAGTATTTTATGGAAAAGAAAGATGCTAAACCTAGACTTATCAGATGGGTTCTCTTACTACAAGAATTTGATTTGCATGTTGTTGATAGGAATGGTCCTGAGAACCCCATAGCAGATAACTTGTCTAGGTTGGAGAATGTTCCTGATGACCCACAGCCTATTGATGAAAGCTTTCCTGATGAGCAACTGAATGTTATCAATGCTTCACATAATACATCGTGGTATGCTGATTATGCAAATTATATTGTTGCTAAATATATACCACCTAGTTTCACATACCAGCAAAAGAAGAAATTCTTCTTTTATTTTAGACATTACTTTTGGGATGATCCTCACCTTTATAAAGAAGTAGTAGATGGTGTTATTAGACGTTGTGTACCTGAGCATGAATAGGGACATATCCTACAGAAGTGTCACTCCGAGGCTTACGGAGGACACCATGCGGGAGATAGAACTGCACACAAGGTATTGCAATCAGGTTTCTATTGGCCTACTCTCTTCAAGGATGCCCGTAAGTTTGTCTTGTCTTGTGATGAATGTCAAATAATAGGTAATATCACTAACCGTGAGGATATGTCTATGAATTATTCACTTGTCATTGAACCATTTGATGTTTGGGGTTTTAATTATATGGGACCTTGATACGGCAACAAAAGTCCTTCCCCGGCAACGGCGCCAGAAATTCTTCTTGTTACTTCTCAAACAACAACGCCAGAAATTGACACGTTGACGGAGACTTGCTTGCGTTGGTTTTTCCCTTGAAGAGGAAAGGGTGATGCAGCAAAGGAGCAGTAAGTATGTCCCTCAGTTTAAGAACCAAGGTATTGATCCAGTAGGAGGGTCTCGTCAAGTCCAGAGTACCTGCACAAACACAAACAAGCTTGCACCCAATGCTTCAAAGGGGTTGTCAATCCCTTCAAGATTGTTTGCAAAGTGAGATCTGAAGGCGGAAAGTGCAACGAAGTAAAAAGTGTAAGGCTGAAAATATGGTGTGGAGTAGACCCCGGGGCCATAGTGTTCACTAGAGGCTTCTCTGAAAATAGCAAATATCACGGTGGGTGAACAAATTACTGTCGAGCAATTGATAGAACCGCGCAGAGTCATGACGATATCTAAGGCAATGATCATACATATAGGCATCACGTCCGACACAAGTAGACCGATACTTTCTGCATCTACTACTATTACTCCACACATCGACCGCTATCCAGCATGCATCTAGTGCATTGAGTTCATGAAGAACAGAGTAACGCCTTAAGCAAGATGACATGATGTAGAGGGATAATCTCAAACCAATGATGAAAACCCCATCCTTTTACCCTTGATGGCAACAACACGATGCGTGCCTCGCTACCCCTTCTGTCACTGGGTGAGGTCACCGCACGGTATGAACCCAAAACCAAGCACTTCACCCATTGCAAGAATCATAGATCTAGTTGGCCAAACAAAACCCACAACTCGAAGAGAATTACAAGGATATGAAGTCATGCATAAGAGAGATCAGAAGAAACTCAAATGAGATTCATAGATAATCTGATCATAAATCCACAATTCATCGGATCTCCACAAACACACCGCAAAAGAAGATTACATCGAATAGATCTCCATGAAGATCATGGAGAACTTTGTATTGAAGATCCAAGAGAGAGAAGAAGCCATCTAGTTACTAGCTATGGACCCGTAGGTCTACGGTGAACTACTCACGCATCATCGGAGAGGTCATGGTGTTGATGAAGAAGCCCTCCGTATCCGAATCCCCCCTCCGGCAGGGCACCAGAATGTGCCCCAGATGGGATCTTGCGAAGACAGAAGCTTGTGGTGGCGGAAAAGTAGTTTCGATGATCTCCCGATTTTTTGTGGAATTTTTGGGGATATATAGGCGCAAAACCTAGGGCAAAGGGGCCCCAGGGAGCCCACAAGCCTGGTGGTCGCGCCGTGAGGGCTTGTGGGGTCCCTGGTGGCACCCTGCCCTGATTCTTCGGCTCTCCGATCTTTTTCTGTTCCATAAAAAATATTTTTGGCAGTTTCATTCCGTTTGGACTCCGTTCAAAATCCTCCTCTGAAAGGGGTCAAAAACATGGAAAAAACAGGAACTCGCACTTGGCACTGAGTTAATAAGTTTGTCCCAAAAAATATATGAAAGGCATGCAAAACATCCAAAGTTTGACAAGATAATAGCATGAAACCATCAAAAATTATAGATACGTTGGAGACGTATCAGACCTTTTCCAAAATCCAATGGGTATACTCATATCCTAGTTGATGTTGATTATGTTACTAAGTGGGTAGAAGCTATCCCAACTACTAGTCTGATCACAACACCTCTATCAGGATGCTTAAAGAAGTTATTTTACCTAGATTTGGAGTCCCTAGATATTTGATGACTAATGATGGTTCACATTTCATTCATGCCGCTTTCCGTAAATCGCTTGCTAAGTATGATGTCAACCATAGAATTGCATCGCCCTATCATGCTAAGTCCGGTGGTCAAGTAGAGCTAAGTAATAGAGAGATTAAACTAGTTCTGCAAAAGACTGTTAATAGGTCTAGAAAGAATTGGTCTAAGAAGCTTGACGATGCACTCTGGGCTTATAGAACTGCTTATAAGAATCCCATGGGCATGTCTCCGTACAACATGGTTTACGATAAAGCGTGGCATTTACCTCTTGAGCTAGAGCATAAGGCTTATTGGCAATCAAAGAGCTCAACTTTGATTTCAAACTTGCTGGTGAGAAGAGGTTATTTGACATTAGCTTACTTGATGAATGGAGAACTCAGGCATATGAAAATGCCAAGTTGTTCAAAGAAAAAGTTAAGAGGTAGCATGATAAAAGGATACAGAAATGTGAGTTCAATGTAGGTGATTATGTCTTGCTATATAATTCTCATTTAAGATTTTTTGTAGGCAAGCTTCTCTCTAAATGGGAAGGTCCTTACATTGTTGAGGAAGTATATCGTTCTGGTGCCATCAAGATCAACAACACGGAAGGTAATTTTCCGAGAGTTGTAAATGGGCAAAGAATCAAGCATTATATCTCAGGTACTCCCATAAATGTTGAAAGCAATATCATTAATACCATAACTCCGGAGGAGTACATAAGGGATATTTATCAGCCTGTTTCAGACTCCGAAAACGAAGAGGTATGTGATTCGGTAAGTAAACCGACTCCAAAACTTTTCCAACAACAATTTTCCTCCGTTTTGGAATTTTTAGAAAATTAGAAAAATTTAAAGTAGTCTGGAAAGCGCACGAGGAGGCGACAAGCCTGCCAGACCCGGCCTACCCCCCTGGCCGGGCCTGGGTGGCTTGTGGGCACCTCGTGTGCCTCCCGGACTCCGTTTTCTTGCGGAGTACTCCTTTTGGTCGGGAAAAATTCATTATATATTCTCCCGAAAGGTCTGACCCTCTGTAACATCCCAATTTTCCTAATTGGGAATGTTTTACATTGTAGTTAAGCATCTATGCATATTGATTGAAATAAATTTAGCACGTGAATTCCTTCGTCTTTTGATTTGCATTTCCATCTTTTTCCTCGCACGAAAAGCCCGGAGAAATACTCTCTTGCACGCAAGAGAGAGAGCGGAGGAAAATGACCCTCCAAAGCGCGGGCAATTTCTGAAATGTTGGAGCCAAGAAAATCCAAAGATCCTTTGCAAAAATAATTGCAAAAAGTAAATAAAGCATTTTGAGGAATTTCTGAAAAAAACCATTTTTTTAAAGTTTTTATTTTTGCTTTGGAAAAATGTTATTCGGGTAGAGGATATTTTTCTGATTTTTTTGGTATATAATACCCTATATTAAATATTTCTATTTATTTTATTCGCTTTTATTTTCTGTTTCGGAATAGGTTTAAAAAAATAGGAAAGTTTTAGCCGCCGCCCCGAGCGCATTATAAGGCCATGGGCTGAATCTCCACCGCCAGGGAATGAATCCCTTACATTGCGGCCGACCTTTCCCTGCCCCGCCCCCTCTCTCTCTATGCCGTTGGGCCCCACTGGCCGAGCCACTCCACCCCGTCGGCCATCTCCTTCCTCTTTCCAAAATCCATGCCCGAGACCGAGCCAGTCCCAGGAACTCGGGATCCCCTGCCGATCCCCTCTCTACTCCTTCCTTCCCTCTCCCCTCCCTGGCCTATAAGTACCCCCGCCCCCGGCCGCCCCCGTTCCCACCCTGTCCTCGACGAGCCGCCGCCCGAGCCGCCCCCTGCCGCAGCCCACCGGAGCCGAGCTCCTGCAGCTTTCGGCCGCCCCCTGGAGCAGCGCCCCAAGCCGCTCCCCGCTCCGCCCGATGCCTCCCCTCGGTGGAGGACTGCCGCTGCCGCCGCCCCGTCCTCTCCACCGCCCCCCGGAGCCCTCCCCTCGCCGGCGACCACCTTCCTTGCCGGAGTAGCCTCCCACAGCCACGGTAGACTCTCTTTTCCCTCTGATTGTTTTTCTTTTTTTCTTTTCTAGCCCTTAGATCCTTATTAGATGGTGTAGATTAGATCCTAGTATACCTCTTCGGTTTAGATTAGAAAACCGGTGGTGTTTAATTCACTTATTCATTTAGCCAGCAAGTTTTACTAGCCCTCGGCCGTTTGCTCCTAACGTTGCAACAAACGCCCCCGCAGCCTATCGTAGCGCGCCACGTGTACCCCCCTGTTAGTTACTAGTTAGCTTCATTTTTTTCTGCCTATTTGCAAAAACATAAAAGTTTCTGTTTTGTTTTGGCCACAACTTTTGATCCCGAAGTCCACTGATATTGATTCTTGTTCCACTAGACTCCAATATTTCTGTAGTTTTTAAAAACATATAATTTGTCTATGTTTGAAATTTTCAAATATAAGTTAGATCAGATTTAGTTTAAACCTTGTTTTGCCTATTCCAGGAGTTTAAAAAAATGATTTTTAGTTGATTCTTTTTGCTAATGTTTCCTAGTGATTATATCTTGCTGTGGTAGAAGTTTCAAAAAAAATTTAAAGTATTTTACTGGTGTTTTCAACAGAAACAAGTTTCTGCCTTAATAACGCGTGTTGAATTCTTTTACTTAGGCTTTAGCAAATCCTTACTTGTGATGTATTTTTTTTACTTGTTGCTTGATTGAAGTGCTTATGGTGTGTTTTGTGTTTGTATCGGTAGATCATCCGGAGTGCGAAGCGTGTTACTTAGAAGCGCTCGAGCAAGACAACTATCATCAAGGCAAGTCATTTTGATCATGTATTTTCCTATGTTTTCGATGCATGGTAGTTCACCTTTCTTTGCCCAATTGCATGCTGCCTGGGTACTTGGAAACTTTAGTATAAGTTGTAGTATCATGTGGTAGGCACACAACAACCCCGATACTTGGCCCCGGGACGACAATTTATTAATGCTATGCTTGAGTAGACGGGTTTTCGGTTGAGTGTATATCACGAGTGATGCTAGGTGGATATAATAATCAAGACCGGTTAAGACAAGATTTTCAAGACCTCGGATGCAATGCAACTCTGGGTGAAGGACGGTTGATCCGCTCCCAGGAGAACCCAGTGGATGCCCGGGATGCTGGAGAGGCCATGTCATCCTGCGAAAAGCTTCACCCTGACTCGAAGAGACGGACGGAGATTTCAAGACTCAAGGCTTACCTGCACAGCCACAAGTCATTATGGGCTCTGGCTTGGTTGGACAACGCGGCGACTCTGGACAGGCGGTGCTAGCAGATGTAGAAGAACGGTAGGAATGGATGGGCACCGACAGGGATTCAGAGGGACCCGTTGAAAGACCATGTTTTGATCATCCGGTCTTCAAACACCCTGAAGTGCGAGGACAAACCCGGAGGCGATCAAATCTTGTGGGGAATGTGTGCAAAACTCTGTAGAGTGCCCAACCTAATCGATTAGCCGTGTCCACGGTCATGGACAACTTGAGCCGAAGGCATTGAATTTCCCCTGAACTCTCGACACAACTTAATAATGATGTGGGTGTTAACAACTATTCGGGTACGAGAATTGGTTGGCGGAACCATCTCGTTAACAACAAACAATGTAGTAATATTTTGCTTCCAGCCCTTCTTGTTGTAGGATAAAACTGGTTTATGCAAAACTTAGCCCCACTAGCCAAATATGCATGTAGAGATAGTTGATTATTATTTTTACTCCTCTCTTTGATGACTTGCCGGCATATTCAATATGCTGACCTACACGGCTGCAACGTATCATGTTGCAGAGTACTTTTCCGACCAGGAGTGAGGCTACGATCTACGCTCAGCGACATGCCCGTGGAGTCGGATGGACTCGTCTACCTGATGCTTCCGCTAGTCTTCGTTAGATATCTCATGAGATGGCCTTTAGCCACTTTATGGTAATCCTTTATTGTAATAAAGTACTCATTATGAGATTTCGATCAATAAAGATGTGTGATTGAACTCTTGAATATATACATTATGTACTGAGTGTGTACCAGCATGATCTTGGGATGGTACGGAAACACCAGAGGCTTGACTCGTCTTGAGTCGGGTCGCTACGGAAATGGTATCAGAGCACACGCTGACCATAGGACGTAACCTCTAGGAATGGAAAAGCCTTAGGAAGAAAACTATTTTCTCTTATGTCCATAAATCTTCTATTTCCTCTTCTGATCATTTCTGACTCCTCTCCGATTTTCCAATGTTTTAGATGGCCACCTTCGTCTCTGTTAAGTTCACGGAGTTTTGCCAGCCCAACACCACTATGCCGTTCGGCAAGGAGCTGGTGCAGATCACCAAGGACTTGAGGATTGCTCTGCCGACTATCACAGGGAAGCCAACTTCGTCTTACCCGGAGGATTCACGCTACAGGATCTAGGTGCACGTTCCCGGAAGGACATTCCAGCCGCGCACTGAGCCGGTGGATTTCAAGTTCATCGCACCCAACTGGATTCTCGGAAGGGACATGGCGATCCATTGTGCCCTCGGACGTATCAAGGAAGAATACAAAGGCTGCCCTATTTCTCCAGACCTATTCACCGTATCCCGGAGAAACGAAGACGGAGAAATCATCTCAAGCAAGACCAAGGACGCTCTCTTGTCTTATGCCCAGACCTTGGAGAAGCACAGCGGGACTCTGGAGCATCGTGTGATCAAGGACGCCAGGAAGATCAAGCAACTGTCACTCCGTGAGCTTGAACTAGAAGAAGCAGCCCGGGAAGCCCACTATGAACACGAACTGGAGGCGAAGGACTTTCTGGAGCGGATCGAGAAGCTGAAGGCTCGAGTTGCATACCTGGAGGAGGAACTGGACATGGGCGAGAACCTTCATCCCGAAGGAGACGTAGCCCCCTTGATCAGCAACGACGAGGACTAGGAAGAAAGCTCCACCGAAGGACCCACCACCATGCTTTTCTGAGGAGGACACTTAGACTAGACCACCAAATTTATTTTTTCGTTATACGTTTTAGGCCGATGTTTAGGATTATCGAATTTTGTATCCCCGTGTGAACCTTGTGATGATATTGAATAAAATGTGTGGTGTGATACTTGTGTGTTGCATTCATATGGGTAGTGTAATTACTCTTAGACCATTGTTCTATGCTAATCTCGGCCCTCCACAAACATCAGATGCCTCCGAGACGCGCCCCTGAGTCCAACTTTCCGCCGGAACTCACCCAGTTGATCCAGCAACAAAACACCCTAATGCAGCTGATCATCCAGAACCAGAACAATAACAACAACCGTCACCCACCCCAGGCCGACAATCTCACCCGTTTCTTGAGGTTGAACCCTCCAACTTTCTCCAGCAGCATTGAGCCCATTGTGGCAGATGATTGGCTCCGCAAGATGGAGCGTGAACGTATCACTGCTGGTTGTTCTGAAGCTGAGAAGGTGTGTTTTTCCGCGCATCAACTTGAAGGCCCTGCAGCTGCTTGGTGGGAGAACTACACCACCACTTACCCCATTGCTGGAGTCACTTGGGAGCAATTCAAGCAAGCCTTCCGCACCGCACATGTCTCAGCTGGTGCAATGAGTCTGAAGAAGCATGAGTTTCGCAACTTATGCCAGGGGAATCGCTCTGTGGCCCAGTACGTCGATGAATTCAGCATGCTCGCCCGTTATGCACCTGGAGATGTGGCCGATGATGCGGCCAAGCAGGAAAAGTTCTTGGAGGGACTCAATGATGAGCTGAGCATTCAGTTGACTGTAGCCACCTTCAACAACTACCAGGAGCTGGTTGATAAGGCCCTCATCTTGGAGGGGAAACACCAGCAGATGGAGAACCGCAAGCGAAAGTATGGGGTTGGAAAGTTCAACTCTGGCACTCAGCAGAAGCCTCGCTACACCCCCTATTCAGGGAATACCGGGACTGGATCCGGTAAGTTTGGAGGACACGTTCAGCATAACCACCCAGTGCACAACCATGGAGGCCACAACCATGGAGGAAATGGAAACCACCGCAACAACAACAACTTCAAAAATGGCGGTACTGGCACTCAGCAGCACTCAGCTCCAGCTCAAAAGGATTTGACTCACATCACCTGCTTCAAGTGTCAGAAGACGGGACACTATGCCACTGAATGTCCCCAGAACAAGCAGGGAAATGGAAACGACAACGGCAACTCTGCAGCAAAGAAGCCCAATCCTTTTCCTCGAGCTCAGGTGAACCACATTGATGTTGAAGAGGTCTATGATCACCCCGATACTGTGGTTGGTAAGTTTTTGCTAAATTCACGTCCAGTATTGGTACTTTTTGATTCTGGTGCAACACATTCATTCATATCAAGGGTAGTTGTGGAAAAGTACAGTTTTCCAACTAGAACCCTCAGCCAGCCTATTAAGGTCAGTTCCCCAGGAGGCATGATGACAGTCGGGATAGGATGCCATGCTTTGAGTCTCAACATCGGGAACCATAATTTTCCCACCGACCTCATCGTATTAGAGTCCCAGGGATTGGATGTAATCCTAGGCATGGATTGGTTGGCCAAGTATGAGGGGAATATTGATTGTGCCGTTAAGTCTATTTTGCTCACCACCCCCGAGCAGAAGCGGATTAAGTACGTGTCTCAGCGCCCGACATGGAGTAAGCGAGTAAACTCTCTCACGGGAGTAGTCCAGGAGGAAGTATCGATTGTACAGGAGTACCCAGATGTATTTCCGGAGGAGTTGCCGGGCATGCCACCCGATAGAGAGATTGAGTTCTTGATTGAGCTATTACCCGAAACAGCCCCGATATCCAAGAGACCCTATCGAATGCCCGCAAATGACTTGATAGAAATCAAGAAGCAAATTAAGGAGTTGTTGGACAAAGGGTATATTCGCCCAAGTTCTTCACCATGGGGAGCCCCAGTGCTCTTGGTTGAAAAGAAGGACAAGTCCCTGAGAATGGTTGTTGATTATCGTGCATTGAACGATGTGACAATCAAGAACAAGTACCCTTTGCCGATGATCAATGATGTGTTTGACAAGTTAGTCGGAGCCATCATATTCTCCAATATCGATCTTCGATCCGGGTATCATCAGTTGAAGATTCATGAACAGGATATACCCAAGACAGCCTTCACCACTCGGTACGGCTTGTATGAGTACACAGTCATGTCATTTGGACTGACTAATGCTCCGACATATTTTATGAATCTGATGAACAAGGTATTTATGGAATACTTGGACAAGTTTGTCGTGGTGTTCATCGATGACATACTGATATTCTCCAAGAACGAAGAGGAACACAAGGAACATCTGCGTCTAGTCCTGGAGAAACTTCGAGAGCATAAGCTATATGCAAAGTTTAGCAAATGTGAGTTTTGGTTGAAGGAAGTCGGATTCCTCGGACACGTCATCTCAGGAGAAGGAATAGCAGTGGACCCTGCCAAGGTTGCAACAGTCACCGAATGGGTAGCACCCACTTCAGTCAAGGAGATCCGCAGTTTCCTCGGACTTGCCGGATATTACCGGAGGTTCATTGAGAATTTCTCAAAGATTGCCCAGCCCATGATAGAGTTGTTGAAGAAAGAATCCAAGTATATTTGGACTGAGGAATGTGAAATCAGTTTTCAAGAGCTGAAGAAACGTCTTGTTACAGCCCCAGTGTTGATATTGCCGAACATTCGGAAGGATTTCCAGGTTTACTGTGACGCTTCTCGTCGAGGACTCGGAGGAGTGCTCATGCAAGAAGGCAAAGTTGTAGCCTATGCATCCAGACAACTCAGACCTCATGAGTTGAATTATGCCACACATGATTTGGAACTAGCAGCCGTAGTGCACGCTCTCAAGACCTGGAGACATTTCCTGATCGGAAATAGTTGTGATGTTTACACTGATCACAAGAGCCTGAAGTACATCTTCACGCAGAAGGAGTTGAACCTCAGACAGAGGCGATGACTAGAGTTTATCAAGGACTATGATATGAGATTGCATTGTCACCCAGGCAAGGCAAATGTTGTAGCCGATGCGTTGAGCCGCAAGAGTTATGTGAACACGCTCACAGCTGGAGGATTACCCCAAGAGTTAGTTGATGACCTCTGAGAGCTCAAATGGGAAATAATTCCAAGAGGATTTGTTACCACACTGGAAATTCAGTCCACCTTGACCGAAAAGATCCGCAAGGCACAGAAATCAGACAAGGAGATAGCTGAGATTAAGCAGAAAATGGAAGACGGGAAGGCTAAAGGTTTTCGTGAGGATGAACACGGAACTTTATGGTTTGAGGATCGCATCTATGTGCCCAATGATCCCGACCTCAGGAAGTTGATACTTCAGGAGGCCCATGATTCCCCGTACTCGATACACCCCGGCAACACCAAGATGTATCTAGATCTGAAAGAAAGTTTCTGGTGGACAGGATTGAATAAAGATATTGCCGAGTTCGTAGCAATATGCGATGTTTGTCAGCGAGTAAAAGCCGAGCATCAGCAGCCAGCAGGTTTGCTCCAACCTCTGCCGATACCCGAGTGGAAATGGGAAAAGCTTGGTATGGACTTCATCACAGGATTACCCAGGACCCGTTCTGGCTATGATTCTATTTGGGTTGTGGTTGATCGTTTGACCAAGGTAGCTCACTTCATTCCGTTGAAGACTACTTACACGAGTGCCAAGCTGGCCAAGGTATATATGACGAGGATCGTATGTCTGCACGGAGTACCGAAGAGCATTGTGTCAGATAGAGGGACTCAGTTCACATCAAAATTTTGGCACCAACTGCATGAAACCTTGGGAACGAGATTGGAGTTCAGTACAGCTTTTCACCCGCAGACAGATGGACAGACCGAGAGAGTTAATCAGATTCTGGAGGACATGTTGAGAGCTTGCGCACTAGACTATGGGTCTAGTTGGGATGACAATTTACCTTATGCCGAGTTCTCATACAACAACAGCTACCAGACCAGTCTGAAGATGGCCCCTTTCGAAGCTCTATACGGAAGGAGGTGCAGAACACCTTTGATGTGGGATGGAGTTGGAGACCGATAAATTTTTGGTCCCGACCTTATCCGAGATTCTGAAGAGAAAGTCAAGCTAATTCGTGACCGACTCAAGATAGCTCAGTCCAGGCAGAAGAGTTATGCTGACAGCAAACGCAAGGAAGTAACTTACGAAGTGGGAGACCAAGCATATCTTCGGGTGTCTCCACTTCGAGGAATCAAGAGATTCAGCGTGAAAGGAAAACTAGCACCTCGTTTCATTGGCCCCTACAAAATTCTTGAACGTAGAGGCGAAGTTGCATACAAACTGGAACTGCCGGAAGGATTGTCCGGAGTTCATGATGTCTTCCATGTTTCCCAGTTGAAGAAATGCCACGCTGAGATGGCTGATGTTCCGTTGAGAGATACAGTGCCCCTAGAGGCCATACAACTTGACAGTGATCTGACGTATGAGGAGAAACCCGTCAGGATTCTCGAGACTGCCAACAGAGTTACCCGCAGCAAGATCATCAAGTTCTGCAAGGTGTTGTGGAGCCACCACACCGAGGAAGAAGCCACCTGGGAACGAGAAGAGGATCTTCGTCGAGACCACCCGCACCTATTTACTAGCCAACCCGAATCTCGAGGGCGAGATTCATCTTAAGGTGGGTAGGTTTGTAACATCCCAATTTTCCTAATTGGGATGTTTTACATTGTAGTTAAGCATCTATGCATATTGATTGAAATAAATTTAGCACGTGAATTCCTTCGTCTTTTGATTTGCATTTCCATCTTTTTCCTCGCATGGAAAGCCCGGAGAAATACTCTCTTGCACGCAAGAGAGAGAGCGGAGGAAAATGAACCTCCAAAGCGCGGGCAATTTCTGAAATGTTGGAGCCAAGAAAATCTAAATACCCTTTGCAAAAATAATTGCAAAAATTAAGTAAAGCATTTTGAGGAATTTCTGAAAAAAAAACATTTTTTAAAACTTTTTATTTTTGCTTTGGAAAAATGTTATTCGGGTAGAGGATATTTTTCTGATTTTTTTGGTATATAATACCCTATATTAAATATTTTTATTTATTTCCTTTTATTCGCTTTTATTTTCTGTTTCGGAATAGGTTTAAAAAAATAGGAAAGTTTTAGCCGCCGCCCCGAGCGCATTATAAGGCCATGGGCCGAATCTCCACCGCCAGGGAATGAATCCCTTACATTGCGGCCGACCTTTCCCTGCCCCGCCCCCTCTCTCTCTATGCCGCTGGGCCCCACTGGCCGAGCCACTCCACCCCGTCGGCCATCTCCTTCCTCTTTCCTAAATCCATGCCCGAGACCGAGCCAGTCCCAGGAACTCGGGATCCCCTGCCGATCCCCTCTCTACTCCTTCCTTTCCTCTCCCCTCCCTGGCCTATAAGTACCCCCGCCCCCGGCCGCCCCCGTTCCCACCCCGTCCTCGACGAGCCGCCGCCTGAGCCACCCCCTACCGCAGCCCACCGGAGCCGAGCTCCTGCAGCTTTCGGCCGCCCCCTGGAGCAGCGCCCCGAGCCGCTCCCCGCTCCGCCCGACGCCTCCCCTCGGTGGAGGACTGACGCCGCCGCCGCCCGGCCCTCTCCACCGCCCCCCGGAGCCCTCCCCTCGCCGGCGACCACCTTCCTCGCCGGAGTAGCCTCCCACAGCCACGGTAGACTCTCTTTTCCCTCTGATTGTTTTTCTTTTTTCTTTTGTAGCCCTTAGATCCTTATTAGATGGTGTAGATTAGATCCTAGTATACCTCTTCGGTTTAGATTAGAAAACCGGCGGTTTTATATTCACTTATTCATTTAGCCAGCAAGTTTTACTAGCCCTCGGCCGTTTGCTCCTAACGTTGCAACAAACGCCCCAGCAGCCTATCGTAGCGCGCCACGTGTACCCCCCTGTTAGTTACTAGTTAGCTTCATTTTTTTTCTGCCTATTTGCAAAAACAGAAAAGTTTATGTTTTGTTTTGGCCACAACTTTTGATCCCGAAGTCCAATGATATTGATTCTTGTTCCAGTAGACTCCAATTTGTCTGTAGTTTTTAAAAACATATAAATTGTCTATGTTTGAAATTTTCAAATATAAGTTAGATCAGATTTAGTTTAAACCTTGTTTTGCCTATTCCAGGAGTTTACAAAATGATAGTTAGTTGATTCTTTTTGCTACTGTTTCCTAGTGATTATATCTTACTGTGGTAGAAGTTTCAAAAAAATTTAAAGTATTTTACTGGTGTTTTCAACAGAAACAAGTTTCTGCCTTAATAACGCGTGTTGAATTCTTTTACTTAGGCTTTAGCAAATCCTTACTTGTGATGTATTATTTTTACTTGTTGCTTGATTGAAGTGCTTATGGTGTGTTTTGTGTTTGTATCGGTAGATCATCCGGAGTGCGAAGCGTGTTTCTTAGAAGCGCTCGAGCAAGACAACTATCATCAAGGCAAGTAATTTTGATCATGTATTTTCCTATGTTTTCGATGCATGGTAGTTCACCTTGCTTTGCCCAATTGCATGCTGCCTAGGTACTTGGAAACTTTAGTACAAGTTGTAGTATCATGTGGTAGGCACACAACAACCCCGATACTTGGCCCCGGGACGACAATTTCTTAATGCTATGCTTGAGTAGATGGGTTTTCAGTTGAGTGTATATCACGAGTGATGCTAGGTGGATATAATAATCAAGACCGGTTAAGACAAGATTTTTAAGACCTCGGACGCAATGCAACTCTGGGTGAAGGACGGTTGATCGGCTCCCTGGAGAACCCAGTGGATGCCCGGGATGCTGGAGAGGCCATGTCATCCTGCGGAAAGCTTCACCCAGACTCGAAGAGACGAACGGAGATTTCAAGACTCAAGGCTTACCTGCACAGCCACAAGTCATTATGGGCTCTGGCTTGGTTGGACAACGCGGCGACTCTGGATAGGCGGTGCTAGCAGATGTAGAAGAACGGTAGGAATGGATGGGCACCGACAGGGATTCAGAGGGACCCGTTGAAAGACCATGTTTTGATCATCCGGTCTTCAAACACCCTGAAGTGCGAGGACAAACCCGGAGGCGATCAAATCTTGTGGGGAACGTGTGCAAAACTCTGCAGAGTGCCCAACCTAATCGATTAGCCGTGTCCACGGTCATGGACAACTTGAGCCGAAGGCATTGAATTTCCCCCGAACTCTCGACACAACTTAATAATGATGTGGGTGTTAACAACTATTCGGGTACGAGAATTGGTTGGCGGAACCATCTCGTTAACAACAAAAAATGTAGTAATATTTTCCTTCCAGCCCTTCTTGTTGTAGGATAAAACTGGCTTTATGCAAAACTTAGCCCCACCAGCCAAATATGCATGTAGAGATAGTTGATTATTATTTTTACTCCTCTCTTTGATGACTTGCCGGCATATTCAATATGCTGACCTACACGGCTGCAACGTATCATGTTGCAGAGTACTTTTCCGACCAGGAGTAAGGCTACGATCTACGCTCAGCGACATGCCCGTGGAGTCGGATGGACTCGTCTACCTGATGCTTCCGCTAGTCTTCGTTAGATATCTCATGAGATGGCCTTCAGCCACTTTATTGTAATCCTTTATTGTAATAAAGTACTCATTATGAGATTTTGATTAATAAAGCTGTGTGATTGAACTCTTGAATATATACATTATGTACTGAGTGTGTACCAGCATGATCTTGGGATGGTACGGAAACACCAGAGGCTTGACTCGTCTTGAGTCGGGTCGCTACACCCTCGTATCACGCAAATATCCTCTTTTTTCGTTTCGAGCCTGTTTCTGTCGCGGATTTAGGGCAAGATGTCTTCTCAAGATTCAGAGGGGGAGAGCTATGTGGCCGATTACCTTGCTAACCCCAAGGTCTATGGGGACGTGGATCTTTATGGTTGGACCACTGATGAGGAAGAAGATTACGATCCCAAGGGGAATGAAGGAACAAGTTCCGATGAAGAGGAAGCACCTCTACCCCAACCTGGAGACACACATGTCGAGTTCAAAAAGTCGAGCCTCCATGACTCAAGGAAGAAACCTAAGATTTTGTTTATCCCTTCTCGTCTTTTGCAGGAGAGTAAGCAAGAATTATGCCAAAGGGTGTTGAGGCTTGAAAAGGAAATTAACGATCTGAAGGAGCAGAATTTTGTGCTCAAGAGGAAATTAAACAAGTTCAAGACCTCTGCAACAACTCCACCACCATCACCTTCGAAGGAAGACAACTGAGCATGGGTATGGGCAATCCCCTTGGCTTGGGGGAGTTTCCCCGGTATTCTATCACCTTCACATCTTTTGCTTTTACCTTTTTCTTAGTTCGATCCTTTTTGGTTTTATCTTTCTCTAGTAGAATAAAGCTCTTAGTATGTTCTTGGCTTGAGTTTTCTTTGTGTCACCCCCGATGTAATCGAGTTCGTGAGTCATATAATAAAGAGTGTTTTAGTTAAGGGCCTTGCCTCATGCCATGATCTAAAGAAAAGAATGATAAAAGAACAAAAGCATGAAAGATCATGTATTGATCTTATGGGGAGTGATGGCTTCACATATAAAAACAATGTTGATTGAAACTTGTTGTGGGTGGACAAACATAGACCTTGGTCATTGTTGCAATTAATAGGAAGTAATAAAGAAGGAGAGGTTCACATGTAAATATATCATTTTGGGCACCATCTATGATTGGGAACACTCATTAAACTATTAAATGCTTAGAAGTAGATGTTGGACAAGGAAGACAACATAATGAATTATGTTTGCTTGGTTCCGTACAATGCTATATGACTAGAGATCCCTTAGCATGTTTCGATTGCTTCCACCTCATAACAGCCAAAACTTCTGCACTAAGTAGAGATACTACTTGTGCATCCATAAACCTTCAACCCAGTTTTGCCATGAGAGTCCACCATACCTACCTATGGATTGAATAAGATCCTTAAAGTAAGTTGTCATCGGTGCAAGCAATAAAAATTGCTCCCTAAATATGTATGATCTATTAGTGTGTGGAAAATAAGCTTTGTAGGAACCTGTGATGAGGAAGACATAAAAGCGACAGACTGCATAATAAAGTTCTTTATCACAGGAGGCAATATAAAGTGACGTTCCTCCACACTAAGAGATCACACATCCAAACCTCAAAGGCGCATGACAACCTTTGCTTCCTTCTGCGAAGGGCCTATCTTGTACCTTTACCTTTTTGTCCTTAAAAGAGTCGTGGTGATCGACACCAATTCCTTATTTCTCCTTTATCTTGGCTAACATCATGTGCTAGGGAAAGAGCTATATTCATATGTCAACTTGGAAGTAAGTACTCATGAATTATTATTGTTGACATTACCCTTGAGGTAAGTCGTTGGGAGGCGAAACTATAAGCCCCTCTCTTTTTGTGTGTCTAACTGAAACTTTGATCTCATGAGTACGTTTAGCAATTGTAGAAGACGAAAGGATGATTGAATATGTGGATTTGCTTTACAAGCTCTTATTTGACTCCTTCTGATGTTATGATAAATTGCAATTGCTTCAATGATTAAGGACTGTTTGTTGTTAATTCTCAATAAGATTCTTGATCCATACTTTACATTGTGAAGGAATTGTCACTTTAGCATAAGAGATTATATGACGTTATTGTTGTTCTAATTATGATCATGATGCCTGCATGTCCGTACTTTGTTTTATTGACACCTCTATCTCCAAACATGTGGGCATATTTGTTATGAGGGAGTTGATACGTATGATACTACTCTGTCGTATCTACTTTTCCGAACTCTTTTGCCCTTGTCTTGGACTCTAATTTGCATGATTTGAATGGAACTAATCCGGACGAACGCTGTTTTCAGCAGAATTGCCATGGTGCTGTTTTTGTGCAGAAATAAAAGTTTTTGGAATGACCTGCAAATTTACGGAGAATATTTCTGGAATTAATGAAAAATACTTGCGCAAAGATCCACCGGAGGAGGTGAGCCAGTGGGCCACAAGCCCACCAGGCGCGGCCACCCCCTTGGCCGCGCCTGGCGGACTTGTGGGGCCCACGAGGCTCCACCGCCTCCAATCTCAGCTCTATATATTCCGTTTCACCTAGAAAAAAATAAGGGAGAAGGATTCATCGCGTTTTATGATATGGAGGCGCCGCCACCTCCCGTTCTTCATCTGGAGGGCAGATCTAGAGTCCGTTCTGGGCTCCGGAGAGGGGAAATCATCGCCATCGTCATCATCAACCTTCCTCCATCGCCAATTCCATGATGCTCTTCACCGTTCGTGAGTAATCTCATCGTAGGCTTGCTGGACGGTGATGAGTTGGATGAGATCTATCATGTAATTGAGTTAGTTTTGATAGGGATTGATCCCTAGTATCCACTATGTTCTGAGATTGATGTTGCTACTACTTTGCCATGCTTAATGTTTGTCACTAGGGCCCGAGTGCCATGATTTCAGATCTGAACCTATTATGTAGTCACCTACTATGTGTTATGACCCGGCAACCCCGGAGTGACAATAGCCGGAACCACTCCCGGAGATGACCATAGTATGAGGAGTTCATGTATTCACCAAGTGTTAATGCGTTGGTCTTGTTCTTTATTAAAAGGAGAACCTTAATATCCCGTAGTTTCCATTAGGACCCCGCTGCCACGGGAGGGATGGACAATAGATGTCATGCAAGTTCTTTTCCCTAAGCATGTATGACTACATACGGAATACATGCCTACATTAGATTGACGAATGGGAGCTAGTTACTTATCTCTCCGTGTTATAGATGTTACATGATGAATCACATCCGGCATAATCATCCATCACCGATCCAATGCATGCGAGTCTTTTACTACTGTTCCTTGCTACGTTACTTTGCTGCTACTGCTGTCACTGCTGCTGCAGTTACTTTGTTGCTACTGCTGTTACTTTTCTCCTACTGGTTACTGTTGCTACTGCTGCTATCATACTACCTTGCTATTGATACTTTGCTGCAGACACTAAATCTTTCAGGTGTGGTTGAATTGAAAACTCAACTGCTAATACTTGAGAATATTCTTTTGCTTCCCCTTGAGTCGAATCAATAATTTTGCGTTGAATACTCTACCTCAAAAACTGCTGTGATCCCCTATACTTGTGGGTTATCAAGACATTTTTCTGGCGCCGTTGCCGGGGAGACACAACTATATTCTCCGAGTCACTTGGGATTGACGTCCGTGTTGGAAATATACCCTAGAGGCAATAATAAAATGGTTATTATCATATTTCCTTGTTCATGATAATCGTCTATTGTTCATGCTATAATTGTATTAACAGGAAACAATAATACATGTGTGAATAAATAGATCACAAAGTGTCCCTAGCAAGCCTCTAGTTGGCTAGCTCGTTAGTCAATAGATGATCATGGTTTCCTGATCATGGACATTAGATGTCATTGATAACGGGATCACATCATTAGGAGAATGATGTGATGGACAAGACCCAATCCTAAGCATAGCACTAGATCGTATTGTTCGTATGCTAAAGCTTTTCTAATGTCAAGTATCTTTTCCTTCGACCGTGAGATTGTGCAACTCGCGGATACCGTAGGAGTTCTTTGGGTGTATCAAACGTCACAACGTAACTGGGTGACTATAAAGGTGCACTATGGGTACCTCCGAAGATGTCTGTTGGGTTGGTACGAATCGAGATCGGGATTTGTCACTCCGTGTGATGGAGAGGCATCTCTGGGCCCACTCGGTAGAACATCATCATGAGCTCAATGTGACTAAGTAGTTAGTCACATGATGATGTGCTACGGAACGAGTAAAGAGACTTACCGGTAACGAGATTGAACAAGGTATAGGTATATCGACGATCGAATCTCGGGCAAGTTCTATACCGACAAACAAAGGGAATCGTATACGGGATTGATTGAATGCTTGACATCGTGGTTCATCCGATGAGATCATCGTGGAGCACGTGGGAGCCACCATGGGTATCCAGACCCCGCTGATGGTTATTGGCCGGAGAGGTGTCTCGGTCATGTCTGCGTGTCTCCCGAACCCGTAGGGTCTACACACTTAAGGTTCGATGACGCTAGGGTTATAGGGAATTGTTATACAAGGTTACTGAAAGTTGTTCGGAGTCCCGGATGAGATCCCGGACGTCACGAGGAGCTCCGAATGGTCCGGAGGTAAAGATTGATATATAGGACGGATGGTTTCGGATACCGGAAGTGTTTCGGGCATCACCGGTAACGTACCGGGACCACCGGGACCACCGGAGGTGGCCCCGGGGGTCCACCGAAGGGGGGCAACGTCCCCGGGAGGTAAATTGGGCCAAGTGGGGAAGGGAACCAGCCCCTAGGTGGGCTGGTGCGCCTCCCCACTCAGCCCAATGCGTGGGGGAGAGAAAAGGGGGGGGGGGCAAACCCTAAGCCAGGTGGGCCTAAGGCCCACCAGGGGTGCGCCACACCCCTCCTCCCCCCCTTGGCCGCCGCACCAGCCCCATCTAGGGCTGCCGCCACCCCAGGAGAGGGAAACCCTCAAGGGGGCGCAGCCCCTCCCTCCCCCTATATATAGTGGGCACTTTTGGCCATTGGAGATCAGTTTTTGCCTCTCTCTCGGCGCAGCCCTGCCCTTCTTCCTCCTCCTCTCTGCCAGTGCTTGGCGAAGCCCTGCCGGGAGACCTCGCCTCTCCATCGACACCATGCCGTCGTGTTGTTGGAGTTCTTCCCCAACCTCTCCCTCCTCCTTGCTGGATCAAGGTGCGGGAGACGTCACCGGGCTGCACGTGTGTTGAACGCGGAAGTGCCGTAGTTCGGCACTTGATCGGAATCGCTGCGAGTACGACTCCATCAACCGCGTTCTAGCAACGCTTCCGCTTAGCGATCTTCAAAGGTATGAAGATGCTCTTACCACTCTCTCGTTGCTGGTCTCCCCATAGGAAGATCTGAATATGCGTAGGAAAATTTTGAATTTATGCTACGTTACCCAATAGTGGTATCAGAGCGAGGTTTTCTATGCGTAGATTGTATGCACGAGTAGAACACAAAAGTTGTGGGTGATGATTTGTCAATTTTCTTGCCGCTACTAGTCTTTTTCTTTTCCAGCGGTATTGTGGGATGAAGCGACCCGGACCGACTTTACACGTACGCTTACGTGAGACTGGTTCCACCGACAGACATGCACACCGTGCATAAAGGTGGCTAGCGGGTGTCTGTCTCTCCTACTCTAGTCGGATTGGATTTTATGAAAAGGGTCCCTATGAAGGGTAAATAGCTTTGGCATATCATCGTTGTGGCTGTCACGTAGGTAAGAAGGCATTCTTGCTAGAAACCCAAATCAGCCACGTAAAAATTGCAACAACAATTAGAGGACGTCTAACTTGTTTTTGCAGGGTTTGACATGTGATGTGATATGGCCAAAGTTGTGATGTTGCATGTATGATGTATGAGATGATCATATTACTGTAATAGGTTTCACGACTTGCATGTCGATGAGTATGACTACTGGCGGGAGCCATAGGAGTAGTGTTAATTTATTGTATGAGATGCAACGCCATGTGCTTACTACTTTTACTTCATTGCTAACGGTTAGCTATAGTAGTAGTGATAGTAGTAGTTGGCGTGACGTCTTCGCGGAGACACGATGATGGAGATCATGGTGTCACGCCGGTGACGATGATGATCATGCGATGCCTGAAGATGGAGATCGAAAGGGCGAAGATGATAATGGCCATATCATGTCACTATATGATTGCATTGTGATGTTTATCATGTTTTACATATTATTGCTTAGAACGACGGTAGCATAATAAGATGATCCCTCCTAAAATTTCTAGAACGTATTCCCCTAAGTGTGCACCGTTGCGAAGGTTCGTTGTCTTGAAGCACCACGTGATGATCGGGTGTGATAGATTCTAACGTTCGCATACAACGGGTGTAAGCCAGATTTACACATGCGGAACACCTAGGTTGACTCGACGAGCTTAGCATGTACAGACATGACCTCGAATACAAGAGACCGAAAGGTCGAACATGAGTCGTATGGTTGAATACGATCAGCATGAAGTTGCTCACCATGGTGACTAGTCCGTCTCACGTCATGATTGGACACGGATTAGTCAACATGGATCATGTATCACTTAGATGACTAGAGGGATGTCGATTTAAGTGGGAGTTCATACTTAATTTGATTAAATGAACTTAACTGTCATGAACTTAGTCTAAAAGTTGTCTTTATAAATATTGTAGATGGCCAACGTCAACCTCAATTTCAACGCATTCCTAGAGAAAAACAAGCTGAAAGATGATGGTAGCAACTATGCGGACTGGGTTCGCAACTTGAAGCTCATCCTTGAAGCAGCTAAAAAGTCTTATGTCCTTGATGCGCCGCTAGGTGACCCTCCAGCTCCCACAGCAGCCCAGGACATTCTGAATGTCTGGCAAACGCGGAGTGATGACTACTCTCTAGTTAGGTGTGGCATGTTATACAGTTTAGAAACGGGGCTCCAAAGGCGTTTTGAGAACCACGGAGCATATGAGATGTTCCAAGAGCTGAAGCTAGTTTTTCAAGCTCATGCCCGTGTCGAGAGATATGAAGTCTCCGACAAGTTCTTTAGCTATAAGATGGAGGAGAACAGTTCTGTCAGTGAGCACATACTGAAAATGTCTGGGTTACACGGTCGTCTCACTTCACTTGGAGTCAAACTTCCAGATGATGCTATAATTGACAGAATCCTCCAGTCTCTCCCACCAAGCTACAAAGGCTTTGTGCTTAACTACAACATGCAAGGGATGGAGAAGACCATTCCCAAGTTGTACTCGATGCTCAAGTCTGCAGAAGTAGAAATCGAGAAAGAGCATCAAGTGTTGATGGTCAACAAGACCACTAGTTTCAAGAAAGGCAAGGGTAAGAAGAACTTCAAGAAAGACGGCAAAGCTGTTGCCGCGCCCGGTAAGCCAGATGCCGGGAAGAAGAAAAATAAGGGACACAAGCCTGAGACTGAGTGATTCTATTGCAAGGGAAAAGGTCACTGGAAGCGGAACTGCCCCAAATACTTAGCGGACAAGAAGGCCGGCAACGTTAAAGGTATATGTGATATACATGTTATTGATGTGTACCTTACCAGCGCTCGTAGTAGCTCCTGGGTATTTGATACCGGTGCTATTGCTCACATTTGCAACTCAAAGCAGGAACTGCGGAATAAGCGGAGACTGGCCAAGGACGAGGTGACGATGCGCGTCGGGAATGGTTCAAAGGTCGATGTGATCGCCGTCGGCACGCTACCTCTACATCTACCATCGGGATTAATTTTAAACCTTAATAATTGTTATTTAGTACCAGCTTTAAGCATGAACATTGTATCAGGGTCTTGCTTAATGCGAGACGGCTACTCATTTAAGTTAGAGAATAATGGTTGTTCTATTTATATGAGTGATATGTTTTATGGTCATGCTCCGCTGGTGAATGGTTTATTCTTGATGAATCTTGATCGTGGTGTTACACATATTCATAGTGTGAATACCAAAAGATGTAAAGTTGATAATGATAGTCCCACATACTTGTGGCACTGCCGCCTTGGTCATATCGGCGTTAAGCGCGTGAAGAAGCTCCATACTGATGGACTATTAGAGTCTCTTGACTTTGAATCATTTGACACGTGCGAACCGTGCCTCATGGGCAAGATGACTAAGACTCCATTCTCAGGAATAATGGAGAGAGCAACCGACTTATTGGAAATAATACATACTGATGTGTGTGGTCCAATGAACGTTGAAGCTCGCGGTAGTTATCGTTATGTTCTCACTCTCACTGATGATTTGAGTAGGTATGGGTATATCTACTTGATGAATCACAAATCTGAGACGTTTGAAAAGTTCAAGGAATTTCAGAGTGAGGTCGAGAATCAACGTGACAGAAAAATTAAGTGTCTACGATCTGATCATGGAGGAGAATATTCGAGTCACGAGTTTGGCACACACCTAAGGATGTGTGGAATCGTTTCACAACTGCCACCACCTGGCACACCGCAACGCAACGGAGTGTCTGAACGTCGTAATCGCACTTTATTAGATATGGTACGATCTATGATGTCTCTTACCGACTTACCACTATCATTTTGGGGATACACATTAGAAACTGCAACATTCACTTTAAATAGGGCACCGTCTAAATCCGTTGAGACGACACCGTATGAACTATGGTTTGGCAAGAAACCTAAGTTGTCGTTTCTTAAAGTTTGGGGCTGCGATGCTTATGTGAAGAAACTTCAACCAGAAAAGCTCGAACCCAAAGCGGAGAAATGCGTATTCATAGGATACCCTAAGGAAACTATTGGGTATACCTTCTATCTTAGATCCGAAGGTAAAACCTTTGTTGCCAAGAATGGATCCTTTCTAGAGAAAGAGTTTCTCTCGAAAGAAGTAAGTGGGACGAAGGTAGAACTTGATGAGGTAATTACACCCCCTCTCGAACAGGATAGTAGCGCAGCGCAGGAAGTTGTTCCTGTGGCGCCTACACCAAATGAAGAGGAAGTTAATGATGATGATCATGAAGCTTCGGATCAAGTTACTACTGAACCGTGAAGGTCCACAAGGGCACGCTCCACACCAGAGTGGTACGGCAACCCTGTGATGGAAATCTTGTTGATAGACAATGGTGAACCTTCGAACTATGAAGAAGCGATGGCGGGCCCGGATTCCAACAAATGGCTTGAGGCTATGAAATCCGAGATAGGATCCATGTATGAGAACAAAGTATGGACTTTGGTGGACTTGCCCGATGACCGGCGAGCCATAGAAAATAAATGGATCTTCAAGAAGAAGACTGATGCAAATGGTAATGTAACCGTTTACAAAGCTCGACTTGTCGCAAAGGGTTTTCGACAAATTCAAGGAGTTAACTACGAAGAGACTTTCTCTCCCGTAGCGAAGCTGAAATCAGTCCGAATCATGTTAACAATTACCGCCTTTTATGATTATGAAATTTGCCAAATGGACGTCAAAACAACGTTCCTTAACGGGAACCTTAAGGAAGAGTTGTATATGATGCAACCAGAAGGTTTTGTCGACCCTAAGGGTGCTAACAAAGTGTGCAAGCTCCAGCGCTCCATCTATGGGCTGGTACAAGCATCTCGGAGTTGGAACATTCGCTTTAATGAGGTGATTAAAGCGTTTGGGTTCATACAGGTTTACGGTGAAGCCTGTCTGTACAAGAAAGTGAGTGGGAGCTCTGTAGCTTTCCTCATACTGTATGTGGATGACATATTACTGATGGGGAATAATATAGAGATGTTGGAGAGCATAAAGGCCTATTTGAACAAGAGTTTTTCAATGAAGGACCTTGGAGAAGCTGCATACATATTAGGCATCAAGATCTATAGAGATAGATCAAGACGCCTCATAGGTCTTTCGCAAAGTACATACCTTGACAAGATATTGAAGAAGTTCAATATGGAAAACTCAAAGAAAGGGTTCTTGCCAGTTTTGCAAGGTATGAGATTGAGTAAGACTCAGTCGCTGACCACGGCCGCAGATAGAGAGAAGATGAGTTCTGTCCCCTATGCTTCAGCCGTGGGCTCTCTAATGTATGCCATGCTGTGTACCAGACCTGATATAAACCTTGCCATAAGTTTGGTAGGGAGGTACCAAAGTGATCTAGGTATGGAGCACTGGACAGCGGTCAAGAATATCCTGAAGTACCTGAAAAGGACTAAGGAAATGTTTCTCGTTTATGGAGGTGACGAAGAGCTCGTCGTAAAGGGTTACGTCGACGCTAGCTTCGACGCAGATCCGGATGACTCTAAGTCACAGACCGGATACGTATATGTGTTGAATGGTGGGGCAGTGAGCTGGTGCAGCAGCAAGCAAGAAGTCGTGGCAGCATCTACATGTGAAGTGGAGTACATAGCTGCTTCAGAAGCAGCTCATGAAGGAATTTGGATGAAGGAGCTCATCACCGACCTTGGAGTGGTTCCAAGCGCGTCGGGTCCAATGACACTCTTCTGTGATAACACTCGGGCCATTGCCATAGCCAAGGAGCCAAGGTTTCATCGGAAGACGAAGCACATCAAACGCCGCTACAACTCCATCCAGGACCATGTCCAGAGTGGAGTGATAAATATTTGTAAAGTACACACGGATCTGAATATTGCAGAACCGTTGACTAAACCTCTTCCACGAGGAAAACATGATCAACACCATAATGCTATGGGTGTTCGATAAATCACAATGTAACTAGATTATTGACTCTAGTGTAAGTGGGAGACTGTTGGAAATATGCCCTAGAGGCAATAATAAAATGGTTATTATCATATTTCCTTGTTCATGATAATCGTCTATTGTTCATGCTATAATTGTATTAACAGGAAACAGTAATACATGTGTGAATAAATAGATCACAAAGTGTCCCTAGCAAGCCTCTAGTTGGCTAGCTCGTTAGTCAATAGATGATCATGGTTTCCTGATCATGGGCATTAGATGTCATTGATAACGGGATCACATCATTAGGAGAATGATGTGATGGACAAGACCCAATCCTAAGCATAGCACTAGATCGTATTGTTCGTATGCTAAAGCTTTTCTAATGTCAAGTATCTTTTCCTTCGACTGTGAGATTGTGCAACTCCCGGATACCGTAGGAGTGCTTTGGGTGTATCAAACGTCACAACGTAACTGGGTGACTATAAAGGTGCGCTACGGGTACCTCTGAAAGTGTCTGTTGGGTTGGTACGAATCGAGATCGGGATTTGTCACTCCGTGTGACGGAGAGGTATCTCTGGGCCCACTCGGTAGAACATCATCATGAGCTCAATGTGACTAAGCAGTTAGTCACACGATGACGTGCTACGGAACGAGTAGAGAGACTTACCGGTAACGAGATTGAACAAGGTATAGGTATACCGACGATCGAATCTCGGGCAAGTTCTATACCGACAGACAAAGGGATTCATATACGGGATTGATTGAATCCTTGACATCGTGGTTCATCCGATGAGATCATCGTGGAGCAAGTGGGAGCCACCATGGGTATCCAGACCCCGCTGATGGTTATTGGTCGGAGAGGCGTCTCGGTCATGTCTGCGTGTCTCCCGAACCCGTAGGGTCTACACACTTAAGGTTCGATGACGCTAGGGTTATAGGGAATTGTTATACAAGGTTACCGAAAGTTGTTTGGAGTCCCGGATGAGAACCCGGACGTCACGAGGAGATCTGGAATGGTCCGGAGGTAAAGATTGATATATAGAACGGATGGTTTCGAATACCGGAAGTGTTTCGGGCATCACCGCTAACGTACCGGGACCACCGGGTCCACCGAAGGGGGGCAACGACCCCGAGAGGTAAATTGGGCCATGTGGGGAAGGGAACCAGCCCTAGGTGGGCTGGTGCGCCTCCCCAATCAGCCCAATGCGTGGGGGAGAGAAAAGGGGGGCAAACCCTAAGCCAGGTGGGCCTAAGGCCCACGAGGGGTGCGCCACACCCCTCATCCCCCCCTTGGCCGCCGCACCAGCCCCATCAAGGGCTGCCCCCCCCCTAGGAGAGGGAAACCCTCAAGGGGGCGCAGCCCCTCTCTCCCCCTATATATAGTGGGAAATTTTGGCCATTGGAGATCAGTTTTTGCCTCTCTCTTGGCGCAGCCCTGCCCTTCTTCCTCCTCCTCTCTGCCTGTGCTTGGCGAAACCCTGCCGGGAGACGTCGTCTCTCCATCGACACCACGCCGTCATACTGCTGGAGTTTTTCCCCAACCTCTCCCTCCTCCTTGCTGGATCAAGGTGCGGGAGACGTCACCGGGCTGCACGTGTGTTGAACTTGGAGGTGCCGTAGTTCGGCACTAGATCGGAATCGCTACGAGTACGACTCCATCAACCGCGTTCTAGCAACGCCTCCGCTTAGCGATCTTCAAAGGTATGAAGATGCTCTTACCCCTCTCTCGTTGTTGGTCTCTCCATAGGAAGATCTGAATATGCTTAGGAAAATATTGAATTTATGCTACGTTACCCAACAGTCCGTTGGTCACTATGAGGAATCCGAAAGATCCAAGAACTGAAATCGTGCCCTCTATACGAGGACAGGTAAGGAACTGCCATCTAGCTCTGCACTTGATTCACCTTCAATTTTGAGTAAGTTTGTGACATCGCCTCCTGCTAGAAATCTTGATATGTCGCCTGTGCTTCATGATGCTACTTCTGCTGCCCATGATGCTTATGATGATGCTATGCTTGATACTGCTTTGCCTGATGATGCTATGATTGATACTGCTTTGCCTGATAATGCCATGCTTGATACTGCTTTGCCACTAGGTGCATTCCTTGATGCACAAATTGCTAGAGTTGCTGCTAGATGTGATGATACTTCTGAAACTGCTGACGCTATTGAAGTAGAACCTATTACTATGCCTGAATTGCCTGTTATGCCTGAGCGTTATGTTATGGAGGGAGAGATAGCTGAGGACTTTCTTGCGTGTAAGGATAACAATGATGTTGAGAAACTACTGCTCAAGTGGAAAGACAAATCTCTGAACGCTAGGATGAAATACGACCCGAAGTTTGCTACTTCGCCTATCTTTGTGACCGATAAGGATTATGAATTCTCTGTCGACCCCGAGTTAATAACTTTGGTCGAATCTCATCCTTTTCACGGTTACGAGTCTGAAACGGTTGTAGCCCATCTTACCAAATTGCACGATATAGCCACCCTATTCACTAGTGAGGAAAAGATCCGCCACTACTATATCCTCAAGTTGTTTCCTTTCTCGCTGAAGGATGATGCTAAGACTTGGTTCACTTCTGTTGCTCCTGGTTGTGTGCGTAGCCCCCAGGATATGGTCTACTACTTCTCTGAAAAATATTTCCTACCCATAAGAAGAAAGCTACCTTGCAGGAAATATACAACTTTGCTCAAGCTGAGGAAGAGAGTCTCCCACAAGCTTGGGGGAGGCTCATCCAGCTACTGAATGCTTTTCCTGATCACCCTCTTGAGAAGAATGAAATACTTGATATCTTCTATAATGGACTTACCGATGCTTCCAAAGACCACCTAGATAGTTGTGCTGGTTGTGTTTTTAGGGAACGAACTGTAGAACAACCTGAGATCCTATTGAATAACATCCTGTGCAATGAGAATGCTTGGACTATTCCCGAACCACCTCCTAAGCCAATTCCGAAGAAAAGAGGTATTCTATTCCTCAGTCCTCAAGATATGCAAGAAGCTAAGAAATCTATGCGAGAGAAAGGCATTAAATCTGAAGATGTCAAAAATCTACCACCTATCGAAGAGATCCATGGTCTTGATAACCTGATACAGGTAGTAGAAGTAAATTCTCTACGTAGGTTTGATGAGAGTGATATTCCTTTTGATAAACCTGCTAGCTTATGCCTGGATGAATTTGATAACTTTGTTGCCAAACAACAGAGTTTCAATGATTATGTTAGCAGACAATTGGAATAGAATGCTCGTATGCTTAGTCATTTAAGTGCTTGTGTGGACAGAAATGTCAATGATCTTAAGCTCTTGAGTAAACATGCCTCTATGGTTACTACTCAGGTAGAACAAGTACTTAAAGCTTAGAATGACTTGCTCAATGAGTTGAATGACAATTCTGTTAGAGTCGTCACTAGAGGCGGTAGAATGACCCAGGAACCTTTGTATCCTGAGGGTCATCCAAAGAGAATTGAACAAGATCCTCAAGGAGTTAGCACTGATGCACCTAGTCATCCTAGAAAGAAGAAAGATAATAGGAACTTGCACACTAGCAACCCTGATGCTGATACACCTGAGAGTCCAAATGATGCCTCTGTTTCTGATGCCGAAACACAATCTGGTGATGAACATGAGCCGAATGATAATATCAATAGTGATGTTCATGAAGATGCTCAACCTAGCAATGAAAAGGATGTGGAGATTGAACCTGTTGATCTTGATAACCCACAGCCTAAGAATAGAAGATATGATAAGAATGACTTCACTACTAGGAAGCATGGTAAATAAAGGGAACCATGGGTTCAGAAACCCATGCCCTTTCCACCCAAACCATCCAAGAAAAAGGATGATGAGGATTTTGAGCACTTTGTTGAAATGATTAGACCTGTCTTTCTGCAAATGCGTTTGACAGATATGCTCAAAATGTCTCCGTATGCTAAGTACATGAAAGATATTGTGACAAATAAGAGGAGGATACCTGAGGTTGAGATTTCCACCATGCTTGCTAATTACACCTTCAAGGGTGGAACTCCTAAGAAACTAGGTGATCCCGATGTGCCCACTATACCTTGCTCCATTAAAGGTAACTACGTTAGAACTGCTTTATGCGACCTTGGAGCCGGTGTTAGTGTTATGCCTCTCTCTCTTTATCGTAGACTTGAACTTGATAAGTTGACATCCACTAAAATCTCTCTGCAAATGGCCGACAAATCAACTACTTTCCCTATCGGCATTTGCGAGGATGTGCCTGTCGTGGTTGCCAATGTCACTATCTTGACAGACTTTGTTATCTTGTATATTCCCAAGGACGATGCCATGGCGGTCATCCTCGGAAGACCCTTTTTAAAGACTGCAGGGGCTGTTATAGATTGCAACAAAGGCAATGTCACTTTCCATGTCAATGGTAATGAGCATACGGTGCACTTTCCGAAGAAACAATATCGAGTACATTGCATCAATGCTATCGAAAAAAATTCATCGATTCTTATTGGGAGCTTTGAATGCCCTATTCCTCGTGTCAACATGAAGTATGATTTGCATGTTGGGAAGATACATATCCCCATTGAGGTGACCTAGTGACTATTCGAAAATTCTCCATTCTCTTTTGCGATTCAAAAAGGTTTGTCAAGAAGACTTGATCAACCTCATTGACGGATTTCTTTTGATGACCATGAGATGGATGAATCGAGGAGTCACAAAGCTATGTTCCAAGCTTTCACCTTCGGTTGCTTAGAAGAAAAATGATAGACTTAGTTTAGTTTTCCTTGTTTTCTGTTTTAGCGTCCGGTGGAAAAGTACCCCGAAAATAAAAGTTCTCCGAACGTCCTGAAAATCAAGTATGATTTTTTCTGGAATTTTTGAAAAATTATGAGACAAAGAGCTTGTCTGGGGGCTGCACCAAAGGGCCACAAGCCCTTGAGGCGCGGGCACCCCCTGGCCACGCCAACCTGGCTCGTGGGGCCCACAGACAACCCCTCCACTCATTCTTGCTCTCATCTGGTTCTCCTACCTCCAGAAAATATCGTTTCGCAGCTCAAACCCGTGTTCTTGCTCCTCTTGCTGGGATTTTCGATCTATTTGCTCAAAGCACCATTCTTCGAACTGTTTTGGGGAAATTACTCCTTGGTAAGTGACTCCTCCATTGGTCCAATTAGTTTTTGCTCTAGTGCCTTATACTTCGCGTATTCTTGCTGCCTTGGTGACCATGTTCTTGAGCTTTGCATGCTAGTTTTAGCTAGGTCCCTTAGTTCCCCAGATCTTTCGGTCTTGCGCAAAGCCCTTTATAATGATAAAACTTATAGCTTGGGCGCTATAGTAGCTCAACCATTCTAAGGGCATTGTCTATGGAGGCATTGATACGTCTCAAACGTATCTATAATTTTTCATGGTTTCACGCTGTTATCGTGTCAACTTTGGATGTTTTGTTTACCTTTTATATATTTTTTGGGACTAACTTATTAATTCAGTGCCAAGTGCCAGTTCCTGTTTTTTATGTGTTTTTGACTCTTTTTAGATCTGATTTTGGAACGGAGTCCAAACGGAATAAAATCCCCGAATAAAAATTTTCCGGAACGGAAGAAGATCGGGAGGCTTGAGGGCCATGGCAGTGGGCCCACAGGGAGCCCACAAGCCCTGTTGCCACGACCAGGGGGGAGGCCGCGGCAACCAAGCTTGTGGCCCCCTGGCGCCCCCTGCCCTAGGTCTTTGGCCTATAAATTCCCTAAAAATCCAGAAAACATCATGGCATCCACGAAAACACTTTTCCGCCACCGCAAGCTTCCGTTTTCGCGATATCTCATTTGGAGACCCTTCCTGGTGCCATGTCGGAGGGGACTTTGGAGTTGGAGGGCTTCTATATCAACACCATCGCCTCTCCAATGACTCGTGAGTAGTCCACTTCAGACCTACGGGTCCTTAGTTAGTAGCTAGATGGCTTCTTCTCTCTCTTGGATCTTCAATACAAAGTTCTCCATGATCTTCATGGAGATCTATCCAATGTAATCCTCTTTGGCGGTGTGTTTGTCGAGATCCGATGAATTGTGGATTTGTGATCAGATTATCTATGAATTACATTTGAGTCTTTGTTGATTTCTTCTATGCATTATTTGATATCCTTGTAAGTCTCTTCGAGTCTTGGAGTTTGTTTCGCCAACTACATCTATGATTCTTGCAATGGGAGAAGTGCTTCGGTTTTGGGTTCATACCGCGTTGTGACCTTTCCCAATGACAGAAGGGGCAGCAAGGCATGCATCATGTTGTTGCCATCAAGGGTAACAAGATGGGATTTTATCATAGATATGAGATTGTCCATCTACATCATGCCATCTTGCTTAAGGCGTTACTCTGTTTTTTGGACTTAATACACTAGATGCATGCTGGATAGCGATCGACGTGTGGAGTAATAGTAGTAGATGCAGAAAGTATCGGTCTACTTGTTTTGGACGTGATGCCTATAGATATAATCATTGCCTTAGATAACGTCACGACTTTGCGCAGTTCTATCAATTGCTCGACAGTAATTCGTTCACCCACCGTCTACTTGCTTTCACGAGAGCAGCCACTAGTGAACACTACGGCCCCCGGGTCTATTCACAACTATCGTTTCTACTTTCACTTTTAATTTGCTTGTTTACTTTGTTGCTTTCAGTTCTCACTTTGCAAACAATCTATAAGGGATTGACAACCCCTTCATAGCGTTGGGTGCAAGCTCTTTGTGTTTGTGCAGGTACTTGTGACTTGACGAGATCTTCCATTGGTTCGATACCTTGGTTCTCAAAACTGAGGGAAATACTTACCGCCGCTGTGCTACATCACCCTTTCCTCTTCAAGGGAACACCAACGCAAGACTGCAAGGCCGCGTGGAAATCCTTTGCATATTTGCCAAGGAAGTCCCTAAAGGCGTAGCCGTAGCAGCATGATTCCTGGCACCGTACCAGGGAAGGTCTGTTGTTGCAGTAGCAGAAGGATTTCTGGCGCCGTTGCCGGGGAGGATCAAGTCAAGAATAGTCTCTCGTCAACGTGCTGATTTCTGGCGCGGAGAGATCAAGACCTATCCAAGTAGGTGTCACAAACTCATCTCTTGCATTTACCTTTTTTGCCAGTTGCCTCTCATTTTCCTCTCCCCCACTTCACATTTGCCGTTTTCATTTGCCTTTCTCCTTTGTCGTTTTCCTTTGCCTTTTTCGTTCGCCCTTTCCTCTCGCTTGCTTTCTATTCGCTTGTGTGCCATGTGCCTTCAATATGCTTGCATCTTCGCTTGCTGAAAATCTAGTGATATGGATCCTCATCCACTTGCTAATCTCTTTAAGAGATCCACTTATGTGGAACCAATTGCTAGTGAGTTGAGTGCACTTGACTTTTTCTATGGAGTTTTGCTTGAGATTCATGAATCTAAAAATCGCGATGAAGAAGTGATTCCCGAGGGCTCCTTGAATGAAAAGCATGATTCTAATGGTTTCACTATAAATCCTATTAGTGACAATCATGCTAAAAATATGCAAAACCCTAAGCTTGGGGATGCTAGTTTTGCTATGTCCACTACGTGTTGCAATGATCATGAGTGGGGCGATGATTTTTATTATGATCTTGAAAATTTGTTTAAGCCTCATGATGAGTATGATATTTGCAACAATATTGAAAGTGGGATTGGAGAAGTCATGCCTTTATTTGATGATAATCCCACTATTTTTGAAGAGCGTCAACTTTGCATGCATGTGGATCATGAAAAGAATATCCTTTGTGATAGCTATTTTTTTGAATTTGATCCCACATGTAATTGCTATGAGAGAGGAAAATATTATGGTAGAAACTTTCATGTTACCAAATTACCTCTCGTTATGTGGAGATTGCTATTGTCTCTTTCTTCTTCCTTGCATTTTGTAACTATTGGTTGTCTTGCCAATTTGTTTTCCTATAAAATGCCTATGCATAGGAAGTATGTCAGACTTAGATGTGATTTTCACATGCTTTATGATGCTCTCGTTGTGCTTCAAATTTTGTCATTTGTGTGAGCATCATTCCATCACCTTATGCCTAGCTAAGGGCATTAAACAAGAGCGCTTGTTGGGAGGCAACCCAACGAATCTATCCTTTTTCTTTCTGTTTTGTGTTTTCCACACTTTCATAATTCTGTTATGATTGTGTTTTTTGTGTTTCTTTTTGCGTTTGTGCCAAGCAAAACCGTTATGATTAGTCTTGGGGATGATCGTTTGGTCATGCTGGAAAAGACAGAAACTTTTTGCTCATGAAACGAATTTTAATTTTTTCTGTAAGATATTTTGAGGTGAATCTTTTTGCTGCTGATTGCTACGCAAATTCTTCAGACTGTCGTAATTTTTCATAATTTTTGAAGTAACAGAAGTATACAAAGTATATAGATTGCTACAGACTGGTCTGCTGTTAACAGATTCTATTTTTGTTGAGTTGGTTGCTTATTTTGATGGAACTATGGATAATATCGGGGGTATTAGCCATGGAATATTGAAAATACAGTAACCCAACATCAACATAAGTAGAATTTAAGTTTGCTACAGTACATAAGGAAGTGGTGGTTTGCTTTTTGTACTAATGTTATCACGAGTTTCTGTTTAAGTTTCGTGTTGTGAAGTTCTCAAGTTTTGGGTGAAGTTCTTATGGAAAAAAAGATAAAGAGTGGCAAGAGCTCAAGCTTGGGGATGCCCAAGGCACCCCAAGTTGATTCAAGGATGTCGTAAAAGCCTAAGCTTGGGGATGCCCCGGGAAGGCCTCCCCTCTTTTCGTCTTCAATCCATCGGTAACGTTACTTGGGGCTATATTTTTATTCACCACATGTTATGTGTTTTGCTTGGAGCGTCTTGTATCGTAGTAGTCTTTTATTTTTGTTGTGTCACAATCATCCTTGCTGCACACCTAGAGAGAGAGACATGCACTCACCGTGATTTTGTCGAGCTTCACTTATATCCTTTGGTTAGACAATTCAGCTCACATGTGCTTCACTTATATCTTTTGAGCTAGTTGCTTTTGCTCTATGTGCTTCACTTATAACTTTTAGAGCACGGCGGTGCGTGGCTTGGTAGTTGATCTATGCTATGAAAGTAGTCTGAAAAGGGGTAGTTATCCAAAGGGATATGAAAACTTCCACCTTCATGTGCATTGAATAGTTAGAGAAGTTTGATTCATCTCAATTAGTTTTGAGTTGTGGTTATGGTAATATTGAAGTTATATTAGTGAGGTGTTGTGGATCTAGAAATACTTGTGTTGAAGTTAGTGATTCCCGTAGCATGCACATATGGTGAACCGCTATGTGATTAAGTCTGAGCATGATTAGTCTACTGATTGTCATCCTTTGTGTGGCGGTCGGAATCACGCGATGGTTTATACCTACCAACCCTTCCCCTAGGAGTATGCGTTGAATGCTTTGTTTCGATTAATACTAAAACTTTTGCAACAAGTATATGAGTTCTTATTGACTAATGTTGAGTCCATGGTTTAGATGCACTTTCACCTTTCACCTTCACTATCTTCTTTAGTACCGTGCAACTTTCGCCGGTGCACGAAACCCACCATTAGCCTCCCTCAAAACAGCCACCATACCTACCTACTATGGCTTTTTCAAAGCTATTCCGAGATATATTGCCATGCAACTACCACCATGACATGTGCCACCACGTCTACATTGCCATTGCATGATTTTAAGATAGCTAGCATGATGTTTCCATTAATGTCTATGCCATGCTAGATCATTGTCACGGTACACTACCGAAGGCATTCCATATAGAGTCATTATTGCTCTAAGTTTTGAGTTGTAAGTGTGATGATCATCATTGATGGAGCATCGTCCCATGTGAGGAAATAAAAGAGGCCAAAGATGCCCACCAAAAAAAAGAGGCCAAAGAGCCCACCAAAAAAATGAGAGAAAAAGAGAGAAGGGACAATGCTACCACCTTTCCACACTTGTGCATATTAAGCACCATGATCTTCATGATTGAGAGTCTCTGGTTTTGTCACCACCATGTAGCTAGTGGGGAATTTTCATTATATAACTTGGTTTGTATATTCCAATGATAGGCTTCCTCAAAATTGCCTTAGGTCTTCGTGAGCAAGCAAGTTGGATGCACACCCACTAGTTTTCTTTAAGAACTTTCGCATACTCTTAGCTCTAGTGCATCATTTGTATGGCAATCCCTACCCATTCACGTTGATATCTGTTGATGAGCATCTCCATAGCTCATTAATATTCCTAGTCAATGTGACCATCTTCTCCTTGTTTGTCTTGCAACCCCCACCACACTCCACACCATTTATAGTGCTAAAATCATGGCTCGCGCTCATGTATTGCATGAGAGTTGAAAAAGTTTGAGAAAGTAAAGGTGTGAAAACAATTACTTGGCCAATACCGGGGTTGTGCATGATTTAAATTCGTTGTGCAAGGATGATAGAGCATAGCCAGACTATATGGTTTTGTAGGGATAACTTTCTTTTGGCCTTGTTGTTTCGAAAGTTCATGATTACCTTGCTAGTTTGCTTGAATTATTATTGTATCCACGTCAATAGCGAACTATTTTTTTGAATCTAATGGATCTGAACATTCACGTCACATAAGAGGAGTTACAAAGGACATCTATGTTAGGTAGCATGAAAGCATCAAAAATTCATTCTTTATCACTTCCCTACTCGAGGACGAGCAGGAGTTAAGCTTGGGGATGCTTGATACGTCTCAAACGTATCTATAATTTTTGATGGTTTCACGTTGTTATCTTGTCAACTTTGGATGTTTTGTTTACCTTTTATATCTTTTTTGGGACTAACTTATTAATTCAGTGCCAAGTGCCAATTCATGTTCTTTGTGTGTTTTTTACTCTTTTCAGATCTGATTTTGGAACGGAGTCCAAACGGAATAAAATCCCCGAAATAAATTTTTCCGGAACGGAAGAAGATCGGGAGGCTTGAGGGCCAAGGAAGTGGGCCCACAGGGAGCCCACAAGCCCTGTTGCCGCGGCCAGAGGGGGAGGCCGCGGCAACCAAGCTTGTGGCCCCCCTAACGCCCCTTGCCCTAGGTCTTTGGCCTATAAATTCCCTAAAAATCTAGAAAAAATCAGGGCATCCACGAAAACACTTTTCCGCCGCCGCAAGCTTCCGTTTTTGCGAGATCTCATCTGGAGACCCTTCCCGGTGCCCTGCCGGATGGGACTTTGGAGTTGGAGGGCTTCTATATCAACACCATCGCCTCTCCAATGACTCGTGAGTAGTCCACTTCAGACCTACGGTTCCGTAGTTAGTAGCTAGATGGCTTCTTCTCTCTCTTGGATCTTCAATACAAAGTTCTCCATGATCTTCATGGAGATCTACCCGATGTAATCCTCTTTGGCGGTGTGTTTGTCGAGATCCGATGAATTGTGGATTTTTTATCAGATTATCTATGAATTATATTTGAGTCTTTGCTGATTTCTTATATGCATGATTTGATATCCTTGTAAGTCTCTCCGAGTCTTGGGTTGGCCAACTAGATCTATGATTCTTGCAATGGGAGAAGTGCTTGGTTTTGGGTTCATACCGCGTGGTGAACTTTCCCAGTGACAGAAGGGGCAGCAAGGCACGCATCGTGTTGTTGCCATCAAGGGTAACAAGATGGGCTTTTATCGTAGATATGAGATTGTCCATCTACATCATGTCATCTTGCTTAAGGCGTTACTCTGTTCTTTTGGACTTAATACACTAGAGGCATGCCGGATAGCGGTCGACGTGTGGAGTAATAGTAGTAGATGCAGAAAGTATCGGTCTACTTGTTTTGGACGTGATGCATATAGATATAATCATTGCCTTAGATAACGTCACGACTTTGCGTGGTTCTATCAATTGCTTGACAGTAATTCGTTCACCCATCGTCTACTTGCTTTCACGAGAGAAGCCACTAGTGAACACTACGGCCCCCGGGTCTATTCACAACTATCGTTTACACTTTCACTTTTACTTTGCTTGTTTACTTTGTTGCTTTCAGTTCTCACTTTGCAAACAATCTATAAGGGATTGACAACCCCTTCATAGCGTTGGGTGCAAGCTCTTTGTGTTTGTGCAGGTACTTGTGACTTGACGAGATCTTCCATTGGTTCGATACCTTGGTTCTCAAAACTGAGGGAAATACTTACTGCCGATGTGCTACATCACCCTTTCCTCTTCAAGGGAACACCAAAGCAAGGCTCCAAGGCCGCGGGGAAATCCTTTTCATATTTGCCAAGGAAGTCCCTAAAGGCATAGCCGAAGCAGCAGGATTCCTGGCACCATACCAGGGAAGGTCTGTTGTCGCAGTAGCAGGTATCTATGCTACTCGTCTTGCTAGCCACTTTGAGATACCTATTAGACTGGAGGAGGAAGAAGAGATTCTTCTTCCCGATAGATATCTAGATTACGATAGCATAAATAGAAGGATGATCTATAACCTGGAGTTTAGTCAGGGTACTCGTGAGACTATTACTTTGCCTGCTCCTTCTTTCTTCAACCTTCATGCAGGCAGGTACATTATTATGCCCTCGGACATCTACGCATATTGGGGCTTAGCCCAACCACAGGTGCCCGTGCCCGAGCCACCAGCCGAGTACCAGACGCTAGTTTATCAGTGGGAGCCAGAGGAGCTCACACAGCAGTGGCATCCTCAGTCCACTCCCGAGTATCCCGGAGCTGGTTATTTCCCTCCATGGGAGTAGACCAACATAGGCCAAAAGCCTAAGATTGGGGGAGTACGTGTTTCTCAACGACTTTACATTCTTGCTTATGCTTTCACTTTGTTCGTCGGTGTTCACACTTTGCCACTTTATCATCCATGCTAGTTTATTTTCTTTTTCTCGTTTTCTTTTCGTGTGTCTGTCTAGTTTGAGAAAACCCAAAAAGATTTTGTTTTCTTCTTTTCCTTGTTAGGAGCTTTCCCATGTAAATAGTTTTCTTTTTCTTTGGGTCAAGGTAGAAGACCATGGTTACAATGTTTAGTGGCTCTCGCATGCATATCTGTTTATCTCTTAAAGAGCCATATTACTTTGTCTTCTCCTTTGTGTTTGCCTGCAGATTCCAGCGTAGTCCAATGCACGAGCACTCTTATTATTGTTCACATCATTCGGTCGTGCAAGTGAAAGGCAATAATGACGATATATGATGAAGTGACTGAGCCTGGAAAAGCTGGTATGAACTCGATCTATTTTGTTTTTGTAAATATAACTAGCTCATCGTGCCTGATTCATCTTTGTTGTGAGAGAAACATGTTTGCAATGACAACTTAGAGATCATAGTTGCTTATGCCATGCTTACTTAGCTAGGAGCTTATAATGGTTTGTCTTGGATGCCCACATGAATGTTGAGATGACTGTGTTGTAGTATGATAGGATGGTATCCTCCTTTGAATGATTCAAGTGTCTTGACTTGGCGCATGTTCACGCATGTAGTTGAAACAAAATCAACATAGCCTCTATGATATTCATGTTCATGGTGATTTATGTCCTACTCATGCTTGCACTCAATGTTAGTTAATCTCAATGCATTTTGATGACTGTTGCCACTTCTAGTTGGTCGCTTCCCAGTCTTTTGCTAGCCTTCACTTGTACCAAGCGGGAATGCTACTTGTGCATCCACTTCCATAAACCCAAAGTTGTTCCATATGAGTCCACCATACCTACCTATATGCGGTATCTACCTGCAGTTCCAAGTAAATTTGCATGTGCCACTCTCTAAATCTTCAAGAAATAATCTGTTTTGCATGCCCGAACCGCTCATGTGGTGATAGGGGGCTATCAGTATCTTCCATGCTAGGCGTGTTATCCTTGATATGTGTTTATTCACTATCATTCACGAGAAAGGGACCGGTAATTGGAATTCCCAGTTCCATGCTCAAATTGAAAAGATAATTGCAAACAAAACTCCCCCAGGATTGATGTTGGTATGGACGGCACCCGAGGATTCGGCTAGCCGTGGAGTGTGATTGATTGGTGGTGGGGGAGTCAAAACTTTACTTTTCTGTTTGGGAACCGCCTATAGTATGTGTAGCGTGGAAGATGGTGAGAACTCTTAGTCATTGCGTTGACAATGAAAGCATGCCACCCAAAATTATTATCTCTGTTTTCAAAGCTTGAGCTCTTGCACCTCTGCAAATCAATGCTTCCCTCTGCGAAGGGCCTCTCTATTTATGTTCCTGTTGAGTCATCCTCCTCTTATAAAAGCACCAATTAGAGAGCACCTCTGTCATTTTTATGCTTTGCTTTTAACTGTGTTGAGTATGACTGTGACTGGATCTTCTTTGTCTTGAGTTACAATGTTTAGTCAGCCCTTGGTCTTTGAAGGTGCTCTGCATTTATGTTTTGCGGCCTCAGAAAGAGCTAGCAAGATACCATCTGTTCGTACTACTTCATGTTGTTTTGATTGAAGTGTTGACGTTTGAGGCTTATTATTATTTGCTCGCTAGTTGATTACGCCATTGATATGAGTTTACCGTGAGATCTAGATGTCATTTGCTTATGTGGTTTGCTTGTGATCTTGCTGAAATTCTGTTTATGAGTTAGACATAGTTGCAACAACAAGATCAAACAGAGTTCATCAAAGTTTTTCTTTTGTCTCTTTCAGTTTGTCAACTGAATTGCTTGAGGACAAGCAAGGCTTTAAGCTTGGGGGAGTTGATACATCTGTGTCGTATCTACTTTTCCGAACTCTTTTGCCCTTGTTTTGGACTCTAATTTGCATGATTTGAATAAGATCCTTCAAGTAAGTTGTCACCGGTGCAAGCAATAAAAATTGCTCCCTAAATATGTATGATCTATTAGTGTGTGGAAAATAAGCTTTGTACGAACTTGTGATGAGGAAGACATAAAAGCGACAGACTGCATAATAAAGTTCTTTATCACAAGAGGCAATATAAAGTGACGTTCCTCCACACTAAGAAATCACACATCCAAACCTCAAAGGCGCATGACAACCTCTGCTTCCCTCTGCGAAGGGCCTATCTTGTACCTTTACCTTTTTGTCCTTAAAAGAGTCATGGTGATCGACACCAATTCCTTATTTTGCCTTTATCTTGGCTAACGTCATGTGCTAGGGAAAGATCTATATTCATATGTCAACTTGGAAGTAAGTACTCATGAATTATTATTGTTGACATTACCCTTGAGGTAAGTCGTTGGGAGGCGAAACTATAAGCCCCTATCTTTCTCTGAGTCCAACTGAAACTTTGATCTCATGGATACGTTTAGCAATTGTAGAAGACGAAAGGATAATTGAATATGTGGATTTGCTTTACAAGCTCTTATTTGACTCCTTCCGATGTTATGATAAATTGCAATTGCTTCAATGATTAAGGACTATTGGTTTTTAATTCTCAATAAGATTCTTGATCCATACTTTACATTGTGAAGGAATTGTCACTTTAGCATAAGAGATTATATGAAGTTATTATTGTTCTAATTATGATCATGATGCCTGCATGTCCGTACTTTGTTTTATCGACACCTCTATCTCCAAACATGTGGGCATATTTGTTGATCTCGGCTTCCGCTTGAGGACAAGCGAGGTCTAAGCTTGGGGGAGTTGATACGTCTCTGTCGTATCTACTTTTCCGAACTCTTTTGCCCTTGTTTTGGACTCTAATTTGCATGATTTGAATGGAACTGACCCGGACTAACGTTGTTTTCAGCAGAATTGCCATGGTGTTGTTTTTGTGCAGAAATAAAAGTTCTCGGAATGTCCTGAAAATTTACGGAGAACTTTTCTGGAATTAATGAAAAATACCTGCGCAAAGATCCACCGGAGGAGGTGAGCCAGTGGGCCACAAGCCCACCAGGCACGGCCACCCCCCTGGCCGCGCCTGGCACGCTTGTGGGGCCCACGAGGCTCCACCGCCTCCAATCTCAGCTCTATATATTCTGTTTCGCCCAGAAAAAAATGAGGCAGAAGGATTCATCGCGTTTTACGATATGGAGGCGCCGCCACCTCATGTTCTTCATCTTGAGGGCATATCTGGAGTCCGTTCTGGGCTCCGGAGAGGGGAAATCGTCGCCATCGTCATCATCAACCTTCCTCCATCGCCAAATCCATGATGTTCTTCACCATTCGTGAGTAATCTCATCGTAGGCTTGCTGGACGGTGATGAGTTGGATGAGATCTATCATGTAATCGAGTTAGTTTTGACGGGGATTGATCCCTAGTATCCACTATGTTCCGAGATTGATGTTGCTACTACTTTGCCATGCTTAATGCTTGTCACTAGGGCCCGAGTGCCATTATTTCAGATCTGAACCTATTATGTTATCGCCAATATATGTGTGTTTTAGATACTATCTTGCAAGTTGTAGTCACCTACTATGTGTTATTACCTGGCAACCCCAGAGTGACAATAGTCGGAACCATAGTATGAGGAGTTCATGTATTCACCAAGTGTTAATGCATTGGTCCGGTTCTTTATGAAAAGGAGAACCTTAATATCCCGTAGTTTCCATTAGGACCCCGCTACCACGGGAGGGATGGACGATAGATGTCATGCAAGTTCTTTTCCCTAAGCACGTCTGACTATGCTATCCCACAGACAACAGCGCCAGAAATTGACACGTTGACAGAGGCTGGGCTTGCGTTTATTTTTCCCTTGAAGAGGAAAGGGTGATGCAGCACAGGAGCAGTAAGTATTTCCCTCAGTTTGAGAACCAAGGTATCGATCCAGAAGGAGGGTCTCATCAAGTCCAGAGTACCCGCGCAAACACAAACAAGCTTGCACCCAACGCTTCAAAGGGGTTGTCAATCCCTTCAAGATTGTTTGCAAAGTGAGATCCGAAGGCGGAAAGTGCAACGAAGTAAAAAAGTGTAAAGCTGGAAATATGGTGTGGAGTAGACCCTAGGGGCCATAGTGTTCACTAGAGGCTTCTCTCAAAATAGCAAGTATCACGGTGGGTGAACAAATTACTGTCGAGCAATTCATAGAACCGCGCAAAGTCATGACGGTATCTAAGGCAATGATCATACATATAGGCATAACGTCCGAGACAAGTAGACCGATACTTTCTGCATCTACTACTATTACTCCACACTTCGACCGCTATCCAGCATGCATCTAGTGTATTGAGTTCATGACGAACAGAGTAACGCTTTAACCAAGAGGACATGATGTAGAGGGATAATCTCAAACCAATGATGAAACCCCCATCTTTTTACCCTTGATGGCAACAACACGATGCGTGCCTCGCTACCCCTTCTGTCACTGGGTGAGGTCACCGCACGGTATGAACCCAAAACCAAGCACTTCTCCCATTGGAAGAATCATAGATCTAGTTGGCCAGACAAAACCCACAACTCGAAGAGAATTACAAGGATATGAAATCATGCATAAGAGAGATCAGAAGAAACTCAAATAAGATTCATAGATAATCTGATCATAAATCCACAATTCATCGGATCTCAACAAACACACCTCAAAAGAAGATTACATCGGATAGATCTCCATGAAGATCATGGAGAACTTTGTATTGAAGATCCAAGAGAGAGAAGAAGCCATCTAGTTACTAGCTATGGACACGTAGGTCTATGATGAACTACTCACGCATCATCGGAGAGGTCATGGTGTTGATGAAGAAGCCCTCCGTGTCCGAATCCCCCCTCCGGCAGGGCACCAGGACGTGCCCCGGATGGGATCTTGCGGAGCCAGAAGCTTGCGGCGACGGAAAAGTGATTGCGATGATCTCCTAGTTTTTTCTGGAATTTATGGGAATATATAAGCGAAAGTCCTTGGGCAAAGGGCGTCCAAGGGGCCCACAAGCCTGGATGGCGCAGACCCCCTGGCCGCAGGGTGGAGACTTGTGGGGCCCGTGGGGCTCCCCTGCCTGGGCTCCCAAGCTCCCCGATCTTCTTCCCTTCCAAAAAAAATCTTTTCGGGGATTTTCTTCCGTTTGGACTCCGTTTCAAAATCTCCTCTGAAAGGGGTCAAAAACATGGAAAAAACAGGAACTGGCACTTGGCACTGAGTTAATAAGTTAGTCCCAAAAAATATATAAAAGGCAAGCAAAACATCCAAAGTTTGACAAGATAATAGCATGAAACCATCAAAAATTATAGATATGTTGGAGACATATCAGACTACATATGGAATACATGCCTACATTAGATTGACGAACATGAGCTAGTTACTTATCTCTCCGTGTTATAGCTATCACATGATGAATCACATCCAGCATAACCATCCATCACAGATCCAATGCCTACGAGTCTTTTACTACTGGTCCTTGCTACGTTACTTTGTTGCTACTGCTGTCACTGCTGCTACTGTTACTTTTTTGCTACTGCTGTTACTTTGCTGCTATTGGTTACTGTTGCTACTGCTGCTATCATACTCCCTTGCTACTGATACTTTGCTGCAGACACTAAATGTTTCAGGTGTGGTTGAATTGACAACACAACTGCTAATACTTCAGAATATTCTTTCACTTCCCCTTGAGTCGAATCGATAAATTTGGGTTGAATCCTCTACCCTCGAAAACTACTGCGATCCCCTGTACTTGTGGGTTATCAACGTCCATTTTGCATCATGGTTTTATGTTGATATTTATCGCTTTATGGACTGTTATTACACTTCACGGTACAATACTTATGCCTTTTCTCTCTTATTTTATAAGGTTTACATGAAGAGGGAGAATGCCGGCAGCTGGAATTCTGGTCTGAAAAGGCAGAAAGTTTGAGATACCTATTCTGTGCAACTCCAAAAGCCGTGAAAATCAACGGGGAATTATTTTGGATTTTATGAAAAATACCGGGCGGAAGAAGTACAACAGGGGTGCCACCAGGAGGCCACAAGCCTGCCAGGCCCGGCCTACCCCCCTGGCTGGGCCTGGGTAGCTTGTGGGCCCCCTGTTGCCCCTCCGGCGCTCATCTTTTGCTATATGGAGGGTTTCGTCCCAGAAAAAATCAGAAGGAAGCTTTCGGGAGGAGCCGCCGCCGCCACGAGGCGAAACTTGAGCAGAACCAATCTAGAGCTCCGGCAGGGTCTTCCTGCCGGGGAATTTCCCTCCCGGAGGGGGAAATCGTCGCCATCGTCATCACCAACACTCCTCGCATCAGAGGGGACTCATCTCCATCAACATCTTCATCAGCACCATCTCATATCCAAACCCTAGTTCATCTCTTGTAAACAATCTCCGACTCGTGACTCCAATTGGTACTTGTAAGGTTGCTAGTAGTGTTAGTTACTCTTTGTAGTTGATGCTAGTTGGATTACTTGGTGGAAGATTATATGTTCAGATCTTTGATGCTATTCATTACCTCTCTAGTCATGAATATAATTATGCTTTGTGAGTAGTCACTTTTGTTCCTGAGGACATGGGATAAGTCTTGCTATAAGTAGTCATGTGAATTTGGTATTCGTTCGATATTTTGATGTGTTGTATGTTGTTTTTCCTCTAGTGGTGTTATCTGAACGTCGACTACATAACACTTCACCATTATTTGGGCCTAGAGGAAGGCATTGGGAAGTAATAAGTAGATGATGGGTTGCTAGAGTGATAGAAGCTTAAACCCTAGGATATGTGTTGCTTCGTAAGGGGCTGATTTGGATCCACTAGTTTAATGCTATGGTTAGACTTAGTCTTAATTCTTCTTTCGTAGTTGCGGATGCTCGCGAGAGACTTAGTCCAAGTAAGGGCAGCACCCAAGCACTGGTCCACCCACGTATCGAACTATCAAAGTAGTGAACGCGAATCATATGAACTTGATGAAAACTAGCTTGACAGAAATTCCCATGTGTCCTCGGGAGCGCTTTACCTCATATAAGAGTTTGTCCAGGCTTGTCCCTTGCTACAAAAGGGATTTGGCCATATTTCTGCACCTTTGTTACTATTGTTACTTGCTACTCGCTATGAATCATCTTATCACACAACTATCTGTTACCGATAATTTCAGTGCTTGCAGAGAATACCTTGCTGAAAACCACTTGTCAGTTCCTTCTGCTCCTCGTTGGGTTCGACACTCTTACTTATTGAAAGCACTATGATAGATCCCCTACACTTGTGGGTCATCATATAGCTATATCATGATTATGATGTGAGGACATGATTTGTGTTGGATGATATGATGAGACTATTATGTGTATGATAATCATATCATAAACTGGTAATATGCTCATCATAGAATACTGTATAAAATATGTACAAAAAACGTAAATACGTAGCAAAAAAGGGTATGTGAAATATAAAAGTAGCCCTCTTTGGCAGGGGTGGAGCCAAGATTTTGGTATAGGGGGACAACTCAAGTTCATAACTTTTTTTATAGACCGAAAACAACTATTATTATACTGTAATGTGCGCCACACGCTACAAAACATGTATACGGTTATATGAGTTTTAATTTACCTAGCTATACAATACCGAATAAGATGTTTTTTTTAAATAATTTCATTGCAAAAGAACTTACCAGCTAAATCTCCTTCAACATATATGATCATGCAATACCTGAGTAAGTCGTCTCCCATTTAATGGTGCTTAAAAGATAAATTAACATTTAGAGCTTGGGGAAATTTCTTGGCTGATATGGTCCTCAAATGTGTAAAAATATCCAGCTTCCTCTTGATTGTCCAGTGAAATGTCCTAATTTGACAAATTTTTGCTTGTTCAACAACATTTGCAAAGTCCGGCATATCCTCATCACGAGTGTCAATTGGATTGGGATTTGTAACTGCACGTCGGCCTGGTTAATCATTTCGGTAGCCCGAGAACTTGAAGCAACTGGCTTACAAATGAATTAATCTTAATGGGTGTTTGGAAGCGCTTTTCCCTTCATATATGATGTATTGCAATCTCTTAATCAGCTATATTGGATAAGTTCAACATAGGAAAGAAATTCAATCTCAAATAGGAACTCATACAAAATAATTTGCATCATGATCACAATAATTTTTAGGACAAGATAGGAATTATTCATCGAATCCGAGCACCACAAATAACACAACCAAAATAATTAATCAACAAAAGTATGATGTATAAGTTCAACAATGATACAACATGAATTGAGATTAGTAGATGGTGTGATGTTCCGAAGTGTTAAACCTTGGGTCCTTTGCTAGTTCCTCTTGGTTGGATTCGGAAGATTTGACAAGTAAAGGAAGACTGCGTCGCTCCATCGCTGTGTGACTAGGATCGGGAGTAGCGAAACGTGGATAGTAGAGGCGACCGGGAATGCGATGGCACAAAATTAATTAGATCTGATTAGTACGACGTTACGTCAAAATGGCTCAATCGTTAGGGGGGCTTGTCCCCTGCCTGCCCCCTTTGTCTCCGCCACTTCGTATCGGTGGTAGATATGACTTGAGAGAATATTGATCTTACCTTTAGCTCCTTGTGGGTTCGACACTCCATACTTATCACTTTCATCTTTGGAAAGTTCTAGGATGATTCCTTGCACTTGGGGGATTATAACGTTACCGCCAGTGTCAGACGTAAGTGGAGGCCGCCTAATAGAACTTCGATGAGGCGGCAGACGAGGGGAGGGACAAGACCGACGACTATGCAGAGGACATCGCCGGCTCTGCCGAGGCCATGCCTCGCTGCCACGACCATGAAACTGACACATCCACGGGCGCCGCCGGCAATTAGGAAGAGTAGAGCACTCTAGCTCGTTGTCGCTCGGGTCTCAAGAATGCCACCATTCCTCCCCTCCCATTGAAGCCAAGCTTGGTGAGCTCAACATCGTTGGCCGATTAGCCACTTCGCGATGACATGGAGGCAGACAACTTCGCTTTCCGTGTCTACAGAGGCGGAGCTGGAGAGCGCCAAGGCGGAACTGGAGAAGATGAAAGTTCACTTCTCGGGGCTCTTGGCCGGACATGGGGTACGACCACCGACGATCATAGATTAGGTGTCTTGATTAGACCTCCAGAGCCGGACGAGCATCGCTTAGTTGATGTAAATATAATGAAATCCCTCATGTTTATACGAAATTTAGCATGTTTATGTGAAATTCGTCTGTGTTTGCATGAATTTCGTCCAGTTAGTTCAGATGGTGTTTGAAATGTATGTGGATGGTGTTGGATGGCAGCCTCATGTATCCGTGTCCGCGGACTTCCCCCCCCCCCTTGACCGCTGACGGATGCAGGAGAAAATTTGTGGGTCGCCGTTGGAGATGCTCTTATATACGATTGTAATCTTGTCGCCATGAATAACAAGAACAAGTAGGATTTAGGGTATTACTTTTCGAAGACCCGAACCTAGGTAACACGTGTGTGTTCATACTCCATCTTGGTACTTCCGAACTCGTCATGAACCAAGGAATCCGGTGGTATTTCACTCCGTCAGGGGGGTACTCACCATGTTGTCTCCTCGCTAGGAGGGCCGGGCAGAGGACCCTGTGGCGGTTAATTACCGTCCTCTTCGGGTAGCCCACGAGGTATACAAGAAAGATTCCATAAGACTTGGCGCACAAGATGAGGATTCCTGTTGTCCTAGGCCTTTGGTCTATTATATAAATCGAGGCTAGGCTAGTCAATAGATCATCTCATATTCCATAGGTTAAGTTAGATTCAAACATATGATCCCAATGTTGATCATCTTGTACTTTGTACTCCAACACATTTCAACATAATAGAGGCATGACATAGGTACCTGCGCGAGGGTAGGTTCTTCAACATCAAGCTTGGCGAGAGGGCAGGCCTCACCTTACATTGCTAACTAGGCTACTATTATGCTCTTCAACAAGAACCACCGAATGATGTTGTGCCTCCATTGATGCATAGCCAGTGTAACTATTATAGCTATATCATGATTATGATGTGACGACATGATTTGTGTTGGATGATATGATGAGACTATTATGTGTATGATAATCATATCATAAACTGGCAATATTCTCATCATAGAATACTGTATAAAATATGTACAAAAAACGCAAATACATAGCAAAAAAAAGATATGTAAAAATATGAAAGTAGCGCTCTTTAGCGATGTACGCTACTCCTAGCAGTAGCGCTTGTATGGACAACACTACTACTAAGTAGCTATAGCATTAGCGCAGGAGAAAGCGCTACTACTAAACGTTAGCTGTAGCACCGTATTAGTAGCACGGTGCTCCGCACAACTGATAGCCCTTAGAACCGTGCTACTCCTAGGCTTTTCCTTAATAGTGATAGCTTGTTAGTTGATCATGAGAAGTTCTATAGGAAAAGAGTTGTTGTTTATGGTGCTAGATAAAGTGATTGGAAGTAACATTGATCAAACTTATATACTATGCTAGTATTCACACTTCATAAATTATTATCTTTAGCATATACCTACTCGAGGACGAGCAAGAATTAAGCTTGGGGATGCTGATACGTCTCCAACATATCGATAATTTAGGAAGTATTCATGCCATATTCACATATGTTTACAATTCTTTTATATGGTTTTGATGCACTTTGAATGATTTAGTTAGAACTAATTAACCCGGACTAAATGTGTTTTCACCAAAATTACTGTGGTGTAGCTTTTCTGTGTAGAAAATGAAAGTTCTTGGAATCACCCGAAAGTTTTTTATGATTTTTCATGGAACATATGAGCAACATTGGAGTGAAGAACCACTAGAGGGGGGTTGTTGGGCACCACACAACAGGGCGCGCCCAGGGGGGCAAAGGGCCATGTTTCCTCGTGGGCCCCTTGTAACTCCTTTTTGCGTGATTCCAATGCCAAAAAATCCTATAAATAGATAAACCCTAAAAAATTAGGAGAGAATCTCCGCCTCGCTGCCGCAACTCCCTGTATATACGAAAAACCAATCTGGAGAGAAAACATAAGCGAAAACAGGAGAGAAACAGAGAGAGAGAGAGAGAGAGAGAGAGAGAGATCCAATCTCGGAGGGGCTCTCGCCCCTCTAGGAGCCATGGTGGCCAAGGACCACAGGGGGATCCTCTCCTCATCTAGTGAGAGGCCATGGAGGAGGAATCTTAAGGAGGGAGACTCTCTCCCCCCTCTCTCCCGATGGTGCCGGGGTGATCGTCTTCATCAACATCACTGTCTCCATTACGTCCCCTCATTTATCTATCATGGTCCACATTCCCACACCCCGCTGTAATCCCCTACTTGAACATGGTATTTCACACCACATATTATTAATCGATGTTATGTTGCCATCCTATGATGTTTGAGTAGATTTATGTTGTCCTTTGGGTTGATTGATGATCTTGATCGATTTGAGTGTATGCTTTATTTTGGTGCGGTCCTATGGCGCGCTTCGTGCTGCACACACGTGAGGGAATTTTCGCTGTATGGTTTGCAATATGTTCATGATTTTCTTGTAGTGGATGGCTTGACTGACAGAAGTTTACACCCGAGTAAGGGAGTTGTTTGCGTATGGGAGTAAAGGGGACTTGATGTTTAATGTTATGGTTGGGTTTACCTTAATGATTTCTAGTAGTTGCGGATGCTTGCTATAGCTCCAATCATAAGTTCATATGATCCAAGTACGGAAAGTATGTTAGCTCATGCCTCTTCCTAATATAAAATTGCAAGAATGATTACCGATCTTGTTGACAATTGCCTAGGATGATTCCGCGCACCATACCATCATTATTTCACACTCGCTATTTATAATATATTTTAACATATTCTAACTTTATTTAGGCAGTGGATATTTTCATATTTTTGTTCTTCCATTCATGCAAAGTTATCCTCTTTATACCCACAACACACTTTTATTTCTCATTACCAGATAGAAGCAAACGTTTGATGTATGTAGAGTCGTATCGGCAGGGGTGGAGCCAAGATTTTGGTATAGGGGGGACAACTCAAGTTCATAACTTTTTTTATAGACTGAAAACAACTATTATTATACTGTAATGTGCGCCACACGCTAAAAATCATGTATAAGGTTATATGAGTTTTAATTTACCTAGCTATACAATTCCGAATAAGATGTTTTTTAAAATAATTTCATTGCAAAAGAACTTACCAGCTAAATCATCTTCAACATATATGATCATGCAATACCTGAGTAAGTCGTCTCCCATTTAATGGTGCTTAAAAGATAAATTAACATTTAGAGCTTGGGGAAATTTCTTGGCTGATATGGTCCTCAAATGTATAAAAATATCCAGCTTCATCTTGATTGTCCAGTGAAATGTCCTAATTTGACAAGTTTTTGCTTGTTCAACAACATTTGCAAAGTCCGGCATATCCTCATAACGAGTGCCAATTGGATTGGGATTTTTGACTGCACGTTGGCCTGATTAACCATTTCGGTGGCCCGAGAACTTGAAGCAACCAGCTTACAAATGAATTAATCTTAACGGGTGTTTGGAAGCGCTTTTCCCTTCATATATGATGTATTGCAATCTCTTAATCAGCTATATTGGATAAGTTCAACATAGGAAAAAATTCAATCTCAAATAGGAACTCATACAAAATAATTTGCATCATGATCACAATAATTTTTAGGACAAGTTAGGAATTATTCATCGAATCCTAGCATCCCAAATCACACAACCAAAACAATTAATCAACAAAAGTCTGATGTATAAGTTCAACAATGATACAACATGAATTGAGATTAGTAGATGGTGTGATGTTCCGAAGTGTTAAACCTTGGGTCCTTTGCTAGTTCTTCTTGGTTGGATCCGGAAGATTTGACAATTGATGGAAGCCCGCGTCGCTCCATCGCCGTGTGACTAGGATCGGGAGCAGCGAAACATGGATAGTACAGGCGACCACGCGTGCGATGGCACAAAATCACTTCCATCTTTGGAAAGTGCTACGATGATTCCTTGCACTTGGGGATTATTGATCTTACCTTTAGCTCCTTGTGGGTTCGACACTCCATACTTATCACTTCCATCTTTGGAAAGTGCTACGATGATTCCTTGCACTTGGGGATTATCACGTTACCGCCAGCGTCAGACGTAAGTGGAGGACGCCTACAAGAAGTTTTATGAGGCGACAGACGAGGTGAGGGACAAGACTAACGACGAGGCAGAGGACATCGCCGGCTCCGCCGAGGCCATGCCCCACTGCCACGACCATGAAACTGACACATCCACGGGCGGCACCAGCAATGAGGAAGAATAGAGCACGATAGCTCGCCGTCGCCCGGGTCTCAAGAATGCCACCATTCCCCCCCCCCCTCCTGTTGAAGCCAAGCTTGGTGAGCTCAACATCGTTGGCCGATTAGCCACTTCGCGATGACATGGAGGCAGACAACTTCGCTTCCCGTGTCTATGGAGGCAGACCTGGAGAGCGCCAAGGCGGAACTGGAGAAGGTGGAAGTCCACTTCTCGGGGCTCTTGGCCGGACATGGGGAACGGTCGCCTATGATCATAGATTAGGTTTCTTAATTAGACTTCCAGAGAGGGACGAGCATCACTTAGTTGATGTAAATGTAATGAAATCCCTCATGTTTATACGAAATTTAGCATGTTTATGTGAAATCCGTCTGTGTTTGCATGAATTTCGTCTAGTTAGTTCAGATGGTGTTTGAAATGTATGTGGATGGCGTTGGATGACGGCCTCCTGCATCCGTGTCCGCGGACTACCCTCCTTGTCCGCTGACGGATGCAGGAGGAAATTTGCGGGTCGCCGTTGGAGATGCTCTTATATACGATTGTAATCTTCTGCTTGAAGGTATCGCCTCACAATGAATAACAAGAACAAGTAGGATTTAGGGTATTACTTTTTGAAGACCCGAACCTAGGTAACATGTGTGTGTTCATACTCCGTCTTGGTACTTCCGAAGTCGTCATGAACCAAGGAATCCGGTGGTATTTCACTCCATCAGCGGGGTACTCACCATGTTGTCTCCTCGCTAGGAGGGCCTGGCAGAGGACCCCGTGGCGGTTAATTACCGGCCTCTTCAGGTAGCCCAAAACGTATACAAGAAAGATTCCCTAAGACTTGGCGCAGAAGATGAGGATTCCTGTTGTCCTAGGTCTTTGGTCTATTATATAAATCAAGGCTAGGCTAATCAATAGATCATCTCATATTCCATAGATTAAGTTAGATTCATACATATGATCCCAATGTAGATCATCTTGTACTTTGTACTCCAACACATTTCAATACAATAGAGGCATGACATAGGGTTTTACCTTTCCGAGAGGGACCGAACCTGGATAAACATCATGTCTCTCGTTCGTCCTATTACCATCAAACTAAGATCATTAGTTCAGGACTCCTTATCCGAGATTTGTCGGATTTAGCTCCGTTAGGGGGGTAGTGTGGCGGCATCTTGAGAGTTCAACGATCGTTAGAATTTTGGATGGGTGTGCGAATGGGAGTTCAACCGATTGGCAAGGGGCAACTGCCCAAGCCAAGAATGGTCGGGTGGCAATGAAGAGGCGGCAACGTTCGACGTGCAAGTCGATGATTAGGCCGGTGGCGGAGGACAAGTTGATTGATGGAGGCGCTTTGTTGTATTCAAATGAACTTTTTAATTCGACCAACCAAATGTGGTTACGTGTGACCAAAATATACTGTTGAATTAATATTTGAAAAAACTTTTCAATTGTACAATTTTTAAAGTCACAATATATATATTTTTAATCCAAATTACGATCAAAGTTGAATTTGGAAATGCGTATGCGCCTTATTCATTGAAATGGATGGAGTAAGTAATAAAACCCATCCTCGTATTTTAAACTTGTACTAGTCAGGTTGGAACAATGAGAGAACAAACGTAGCCACTGAACATTCACAGGCTGATACGAGTCTTCAAAACAAACTATTTAGCCATGGTCAGATCACCAAACGATTATAAGCTACTCCTATATGTATAGATTTGGATCACAGGCGACACCACAAACTACAATTGTACATTAATGGAAAACAGATAAAGAAAAACTGAGGGGGATACAGCCCTGTGAGGGGGATACAGTCCACAGTCTACGCTTCTCTGTCTCTCAGCATCGATTTGCTGCTTCTCCTGTGGAGATCGCCCTATATGTCCTCTACAGTCAACATCTTCCCTTATCCCTGTCATAACGATCAACTCCTGATCTTCTTTCACAAGAAAAAAAGAACTCCTGATTTTCTTCGTTCATATTTAATCACCCCTTACGCCTTCTCTTGCTATAGTCACTATTGTTGCGTCTACTATAGCTTCGGTCACTAGATCTATGGTAATTGATGTGGTCGTCATGCCTCCGCCCCCCTTCCTTGCTAGTATGGAGTTTCTCCCTGTTGTTCCCATCATGATCACGCTTGTGTGGTACCTCTGATCTTGAATCACCCAATTTCTGGGCCTTTCTTCCATCAGCATTTCGATGATCTTGGTTATTACCAGTACTAGCACCGTCCTCATCAAAGACTAAATCATAACTTCCACGTTTACTGCCGCCTAGCTGAGTGTTTTCATCTTTCAGAACATAATCTCGGTCCTTTGTTTTTCTTCTCAGCACCCTTATCCCGATCTCGGGCTCGATAATCAGGGGCATGACTCTTGCAGCACCCATCTTTATTTGCATTCCGAGTGCCCTGTCTGAACTGACGCCACAGCTTTGAAACGCTCTGGCTAAAATCAACTTGAATTCTCCGGTCATCAATCAGACAATTGTTCATATCCCTGTGTGCACGCTCGCAGGCTTCCTTTGCTTCGAACTCAACAAAAGCATAGCACAAGCTGTGATCAGTCTTGTAGTCACGGATTGTTTCGGCCGATGTCACCGTTCCGAAGCGAGAAAATATCGTATACAGGTCCTCATCCTGTGTCAGTGGGTTGAGTTGACAGACAAACAAGACATTGTCTGGTGGCTTGACCTCGGCATCTGGAATGTCTCCAATACTAGCAAGGATCACGGCATTTGTATGCGCTTCTTTCGAACGGATCATCCCCTCAAGCTGCACAGGGTCCACTGTTTCATCGAGAGGGACCCAGGTATCCTCTAAGCGCTCTTCTGAAATCTCCTCGATTGGCTTTCCAACGGGAGAATTTGCAGGAATGAGTTCAGCAAGCTGGGCAGGATCGTCGTCAGGGTCGTACAAGACACATGTATGTTTAATCCTTATGTCCTTGAATGGTCTCCCATCGCCATCAACATATGATTCGTTTATCTTCGTCAGCGTGTCAAGACCTTCACCTTCAGCAACTATCCCAAACACGGTGTGTTTATCATAAGGTATTCCACGTCGTCCCGCAGTGTGATGTAGAACTGCGCGGCGTTGCGGTTTTTGCCGGCGCTTGCCATGGCAACGGTGCCGATCTTCGAATGCCTCAGTTCCGGGTGGATCTCGTCGTCGAAGAATCGAGCCTGATCACCGTGGAGGAACTTGTACACCGAATCGCCGCCAGTCCCGGTCCCGGTCGGGTCCCCGGTCTGTGCCACGAAATCCTTGGCCACCTTGTGGAACAGGCACCCGTTGTAGTACTTCATCTTGCAGAGCTTGAGGAAGTTGTAGGTGGTGCGGGGGCACCGATCGGTGTGGAGATCCACCACGAGATCGCCCACGCTGGTGACGATTAAGACCGACATATCCCCGGTGCCCCCTACCCCTAGGCCTAGCCAACCGGCTGTAATGGGGCAGCGACTTGAGACAACCGCACGGCCGGCGACCTCGACCTCTTGAGGCACCTCGCCTGATTAGGAGTCACGTATTGTGGCGATGCCGAGATGCAAAAGGCTCTGAAAATCCCCCGAATCCTGCGAGGAGTTCGAACAGAATTAGAGATGAACCCGTTTCCTTGTATTGTTGGACAACACGAGAGGTAGGGGGATCCGGCAGAAAGGAAGAGAGTTGCCGGGAGGGTGGCGCCGCGGCAGACGCTCAGCGTGCCGTCGTAGTCCTTACGTCGGCGCTTGGGCGCAGCCGCCGAACGAGGAGAGCGGACGATTGGAAAGCGGCGGCGGCGGCGGGCGGAGAGAGGAGGCAGGGTTAGGCATCACCCATCAGGTTTGACGATTGAACAAGGCGGTTAGAGCATCTTATCACAGCCGTATAAAGCCGATCCGTAAAACTTATTTAAAGTTTGCATAAAAATGATTTTGCGAGTCGATACGGACACAAACAGAGTTAGATCCGTATAAAAGAATATTCGTAGAAGATGTTTTTTTTTACGAATCGGCTATGCGGAGTCTGTTCGGGTACCGCCGCGTTGACCCGCGAACAGAAAACTACCAATAAGCGAATTTGCTAGTGATTCCGACAAATGAGTTCAAATTCAAACAATAAAACATAGTTCGTGCATAAAATAAAAGCATAATTTTATAAGACAAACACAAAAGGACTTCATGCAAAAACGAGGACCACATCCGTCATCATCTTGGTTGCTCTTCACTTTGCATCATCGAGGTCGTCGCCACCTGTGAATCCATCGCCGGCACTTGTTCCAACTCCGGCACCAAAATCATCGGCGATATTGGTTCCAATTCCCGATGATAAAACATAGCCGCCATTGTAACACACAAGCATCCTCTTCAAGATGTCTCTCCTTGTCATATCATGCCATTCTTTGCCGATGTCGTCCATGTCATTGCGGTTCAGTGTCATGATCCTATTCTCTTCGGCAAGAAGGTTGGACATGACTTTGTTCTCAGTGGCACGTGCTCTTCTCTCCTCAATGACCTTCAGCAATTGCCACCTCTCTTGCTTCTCGCGTGCCTTCTTCTCGATCAATTCTATCTTTGTCTCCAAAGACTTCGCTAGCATCAACTCATTTGATTGCATCATGGCATCTATCTTCTCCCGCAAGCTCGATGGTTCGTGTTCCCTCTTGATCTTCTCCTTTGTCTTCTTGTCACCATTGGGCTTGTTCAAGTTTTTTAGGCCATCATCATCTTCATCTGCATCCATGTTCGTAAGGGAACCTCACTTCGATGGGGATTCTATGTCAATCAACTTCCACTTGTCGCAGTCCTTGAGCATATCCCAACAATGCTCTAGTTTAAAAGAATTGCTTTCAAAAGCTTCCATGTCTTTGTATCATTGTTGGGCAATTTTCTCCTACACAATTAAAACAAAGTCAAATGATGCAATCACTTCATATGATGCAAAATGGTGTGCACAACTTGGGACGTGAAAACGAACTCACATAGTCGGATTCCACAGTTCCACTTGGAGGTGCATTGCGAACTTTTTTCAAGCAAGCTGCCCAACGGCTACAAATCGGTTTTATCGCGTCCGAACGATCTTGGAGTGACCGAAAGGTCCGTGCTGTCCTATTGGGCTGCTTGACCATCACACGGAAGTATTGATTTTCGATTCTTTGCCAATACCTCTTGGAGGTTTAAGACACACCCGTGGAAGCATCCATAGACACCGCACTCCAAGCCTTGATCAAGATTTGATCTTCCAAGGTCATGTAGTTCTTCGATCTCACACTTTTTTCTTGCGCTTGCTGATACGCCCCCTCATCTACCTCCTCCACTTCATCTTCACCACCGTGATCATCCACGCCACCCTTTATTTCACTGTAATCGAAACCAGCGACCGGGGCTTGATCGATGTCGATGGCGTTGGTGTCCAATAAGTTCACGAACTCGACAACAACATTGTTTGAACCATCGCTACATTGAGTGACATCAAGTCACGAGCTACCAAAATGGCGAAAAGCGAAGCAAGAACAAGGGAGGGAAGATGCATACCTTCCGGCCATTTCATTGAACACCTCGCGTGCGGTGGAAGCAACGCCGTTGAAAGGCATCGTGGGGGAACATCTCGCCGGGGCGGAGGGAGTGGACGAAGGCGCCGGACTTTTCGTAGGAACCTTCTTCCGCTTCATGCCCGAAACCTTGCTCATCTTCTTTGCCGGCGGCCGGGCAGATCGCGCAGCAGCGGTGGTGCCCGGAGCGCATGCCTTTCCGACGGGGGCAGTTGGATTGCCTCCTGCACGACAACGTTGTCCCGCCACTTGCGGGCATGTGTGTTGGTGCCTTGGGCAACGGCGAGGGCGACATGGCCGACGACGAGATCCGCCGGAGGGGATTGCACGTGCGCGACCTCCACGTTGACATGGGATGCCTGGGAGGCTTCCATAGCGGCGAAGAATGGCGACAAAGATGGAAGCACGCGGTGGCGGGGCAATGGCTGCCGAGGAGGGGGGAGCGGGGAACGGCCGCGCGGAAATTTCTCTCGCGCCAAATATCATTGCGGATAGGGGGCAAGCTCGGGTCGGCTTCCCACCCCGTGAATCTGAAGGTTGAGGGTGAACTTTTGCCGCGCCCCGCAAAAACTTTTACGGGTCGGACGCATTTGCGAGGTCTCGTCGGGCAGCATTTTCCGTGTTGTTAGGGCATATTTTCTCCCTAAGTGATTTTGGTGATTGATGACAGTACCTCTGCAGACTAATCGTGTGCATTGAGCATTTCAGATAATACATTGCAAGGCACAAGACGATTCGGCGCCCCTCGTGTATTTCAAGCACAGTGGCTTCTACGGTTCTCTATGGTGGTTTTGAGTCGTAGGAAAGCCGTGCTATTAAGAGGGGGTCCGCGTTGGAAAGGTTTGGGTGGAATCATCACACACACACACACTTCTACTTTCCACCACCTTTCCTTTGCAGCAATGGAGCCCCACCTGTTCTTTTCTTGCCCGTGCAGAAAGTCCAGAGGTAGTACCGCTCTCAGAGGGGTAGTACCGCTCTCAGAGGGGTAGTACCGCTCTCAGAGGGGTAGTACTGCTCCAGGGTGGCGGTAGTACCGCTTCAGGGGCGGTAGTACCTCTCTCTAGCTTACTGCCACTTCGTCGGACTTTTTGCGCATACTTTCCTAGCGGTGGTAGGCCCGATAGTAATATCTTTACTACCGTAGATGTGTGCCTACCAAGCGGTGTTACCGCTAGGGGTAGCGGTAGTACCGCTCCTCCCAAGTGGTAGTACCGCTAGGGGCAGCGGTAGTACTGCTCCTTGCCAGTGGTAGTACCGCTCGTCTCTAGCGATAGTACCGTGTTGCGGGTGTTGTTTGTGGGGGGGGGGGGTAACGGTTGGATTTGTTCCCCCACTATATAAAGGGTTCTTTTGTTGGAATTATGCCCTAGAGGCAATAATAAATATAGTTATTATTATAATTCCTGTATCAAGATAATCGTTTATTATCCATGCTATAATTGTATTGAATGAAGACTCATTTACATGTGTGGATACATAGACAAAACACTGTCCCTAGCAAGCCTCTAGTTGGCTAGCCAGTTGATCAAAGATAGTCAGTGTCTTCTGATTATGAAGAAGGTGTTGTTGCTTGATAACTGGATCACGTCATTAGGAGAATCACGTGATGGACTAGACCCAAACTAATAGACGTAGGATGTTGATCGTGTCATTTTGTTGTTACTGTTTTTCTGCGTGTCAAGTATTTGTTCCTATGACCATGAGATCATATAACTCACTAACACCGGAGGAATACTTTGTGTGTAGCAAACGTCGCAACGTAACTAGGTGACTATAAAGATGCTCTACAGGTATCTCCGAAGGTGTTCGTTGAGTTAGTATGGATCAAGACTGGGATTTTTCACTCCGTGTGACGGAGAGGTATCTCGGGGCCCACTCGGTAATACAACATCACACACAAGCCTTGCAAGCAATGTAACTTAGTGTAAGTTGCGGGATCTTGTATTACGGAACGAGTAAAGAGACTTGTCGGTAAACGAGATTGAAATAGGTATGCGGATACTCACGATCGAATCTCGGGCAAGTAACATACCGAAGGACAAAGGGAATGACATACGGGATTATATGAATCGTTGGCACTGAGGTTCGAACGATAAGATCTTCGTAGAATATGTAGGATCCAATATAGGCATCTAGGTCCCTCTATTGGATATTGACCGAGGAGTCTCTCGGGTCATGTCTACAAAGTTCTCGAACCCGCAGGGTCTGCACACTTAAGGTTCGACGTTGTTTTATGCGTATTTGAGTTATATGGTTGGTTACCGAATGTTGTTCGGAGTCCCGGATGAGATCACGGACGTCACGAGGGTTTCCGGAATGGTCTGGAAACAAAGATTGATATATAGGATGACCTCATTTGATTACCGGAAGGTTTTCGGAGTTACCGGGAATGTACGGGGAATGACGAATGGGTTCCGGGAGTTCAGCGGGGGGGAACCCACCCCGGGTAAGCCCATAGGCCTTGGGGTGGCACACCAGCCCTTAGTGGGTTGGTGGGACAGCCCAAGAAGGCCCTATGCGCCATAGGAAGAAAATCAAAGAGAAAAAAAGGAGGAGGTGGGAAAGGAAAGAAGGACTCCACCCACCAAACCAAGTAGGACTCGGTTTGGGGTGGAGACCTTCCCCCCTTGGCTCGGCCGACCCCCTTGGGGCTCCTTGAGCCCCAAGGCAAGGCTCCCCCTCTCCCACCTATATATACGGAGGTTTAGGGCTGATTTGAGACGACTTTTCCACGGCAGCCCCACCACATACCTCCAGGGTTTTTCCTCTAGATCGCGTTTCTGCGGAGCTCGGGCGGAGCCCTGCTGAGACAAGATCATCACCAACCTCCGGAGCGCCATCACGCTGCCGGATAACTCTTCTACCTCTCCGTCTCTCTTGCTGGATCAAGAAGGCCGAGATCATCGTCGAGCTGTACGTGTGCTGAACGCGGAGGTGCCGTCCGTTCGGCACTAGATCGTGGGACTGATCGCGGGACGGTTCGCGGGGCGGATCGAGGGACGTGAGGACGTTCCACTACATCAACCGCGTTCACTAACGCTTCTGCTGTACGGTCTACAAGGGTACGTAGATGACTCATCCCCTCTCGTAGATGGACATCACCATGATAGGTCTTCGTGCGCGTAGGAAAATTTGTGTTTCCCATGCGACGTTCCCCAACAGTGGCATCATGAGCTAGGTTCATGCGTAGATGTCTTCTCGAGTAGAACACAAATTTTTTTCGTGGGCGGTGATGTGCGTTTTGCTGCCTCCTTAGTCTTTTCTTGATTCCGCGGTATTGTTGGATTGAAGCGGCTTGGACCGACATTACTCGTACGCTTACGAGAGACTGGTTTCATCGCTATGAGTAACTCCGTTGCTCAAAGATGACTGGCAAGTGTCAGTTTCTCCAACTTTAGTTGAATCGGATTTGACCGAGGAGGTCCTTGGATGAGGTTAAATAGAAACTCATATATCTCCGTTGTGGTGTTTGCGTAAGTAAGATGCGATCCTACTAGATACCCATGGTCACCACGTAAAACATGCAACAACAAAATTAGAGGACGTCTAACTTGTTTTTGCAGGGTATGCTTGTGATGTGATATGGCCAACGATGTGATGTGATATATTGGATGTATGAGATGATCATGTTGTAATAGATAATATCGACTTGCACGTCGATGGTACGGCAACCGGCAGGAGCCATAGGGTTGTCTTTATACTAACGTTTGTGCTTGCAGATGCGTTTACTATTTTGCTAGGATGTAGCTTTAGTAGTAATAGCATGAGTAGCACGACAACCCCGATGGCGACACGTTGATGGAGATCATGGTGTGGCGTCGGTGACAAGAAGATCGTGCCGGTGCTTTGTTAATGGAGATCAAGGAGCACGTGATGATGTCCATATCATGTCACTTATGAATTGCATGTGATGTTAATCCTTTTATGCACCTTATTTTGCTTAGAACGACGGTAGCATTATGAGGTGATCTCTCACCAAAATTTCAAGACGAAATTGTGTTCTCCCCGACTGTGCACCGTTGCTACAGTTCGTCGTTCCGAGACACCACGTGATGATCGGGTGTGATAGACTCAACGTTCACATACAACGGGTGCAAAACACTTGCGCACGCGGAACACTCGGGTTAAGCTTGACGAGCCTAGCACGTGCAGACATGGCCTCGGAACACATGAGACCCAAAGGTTGATCATTAATCATATAGATGATATGATTAGCATAGGGATGCTTACCACTGAAACTATGCTCAACTCACATGATGATCGGACTTGAGCTAGTGTAAGTGGATCATGAACCACTCAAATGACTAGAGAGATGTACTTTTTGAGTGGGAGTTTAGCAAATAATTTGATTAAGTTAAACTCTAATTATCTTGAACATAGTCTAAGTCCACTTTGAATATATTTGTGTTGTAGATCATGGCTCACGCGACAGTCACCCTGAATTTTAATACGTTCCTAGAGAATGCTAAGTTGAAAGATGATGGAAGCAACTTTGTAGACTGGGCTCGTAATCTTAAGCTAATCTTACAAGCTGGGAAGAAGGATTATGTCCTTAATGCTGCGCTAGGAGATGAACCACCCGCTACGGTTGATCAGGATGTTAAGAACGCTTGGTTAGCATGTAAGGAGGACTACTCAGTAGTTCAATGTGCAGTCTTGTATGGCTTAGAACCGGGACTTCAATGTCGCTTTGAGCGTCATGGAGCATTTGAGATGTTCCAGGAGTTGAAGTTTATCTTTCATAAGAACGCCCGGATCAAGAGGTACGAGACCTCCGATAAATTCTATGCTTGCAAGATGGAGGATAACTCGTCTGTCAGTGAACATGTGCTCAAAATGTCTGGGTACTCAAACCGTCTAGCTGAGCTGGGGATTGAACTCCCGCAAGAGGCTATCACTGACAGAATCCTTCAATCACTGCCGCCAAGCTATAAAGGCTCTGTGTTGAACTACAACATGCAAGGGATGAACAAGTCTCCCGGCGAGTTGTTTGCGATGCTCAAAGTCGCAGAGTCTAAACTCCGTAAAGAGCATCAAGTGTTGATGGTGAATAAGACCACTAGTTTCAAGAGAAACGACAAAGGCAAGAAGGGTAGTTCAAAGAAGAGCGAAAAGCCTGTTGCCAATCCGACGAAGAAACCCAAAGCTGGACCTAAGCCTGAAACAGAGTGTTACTATTGCAAGGGTATGGGTCACTGGAAGCGCAATTGCCCCAAGTATCTGGCAGATAAGAAGGCGGCCAAAGAAAAATCAGGTATATTTGATATACATGTTATTGATGTGTACTTAAGCGGCTCTCGTAGTAGTGCCTGGGTATTTGATACCGGTTCTGTTGCTCATATTTGCAACTCGAAACAGGAACTGCGGAATAGACGAAGGCTGGCGAAAGATGAAGTGACGATGCGCGTAGGAAATGGTTCCAAGGTTGATGCAATCGCCGTCGGCACAGTTTCACTTCAGTTACCATCAGGATTAGTTATGAACTTGAATCATTGTTATTTAGTGCCTGCGTTGAGCATGAACATTATATCTGGATCTTGTTTATTGCGAGACGGTTACTCTTTTAAGTCAGAGAATAATGGTTGTTCTATTTCTATGAGTAACATCTTTTATGGTCATGCACCCAATGTGAGAGGATTGTTCATATTGAATCTTGATAGCGATACACACATACATAACACTGAGACCAAAAGAGTTAGAGTTAACAATGATAGCGCCATATTTTTGTGGCACTGCCGCTTAGGTCATATTGGTGTAAAGCGCATGAAGAAACTCCATGCCGATGGACTTTTGGAGTCACTTGACTTTGATTCACTTGACACGTGCGAACCATGCCTCATGGGCAAGATGACTAAAACTCCGTTCTCCGGAACAATGGAGCGTGCAAGTGACTTGTTGGAAATCATACATACCGATGTGTGTGGTCCGATGAGCGTAGAGGCACGCGGAGGATATCGTTATTTTCTCACCTTCACTGACGATTTGAGTAGATATGGTTATGTGTACTTAATGAAGCACAAGTCTGAAACATTTGAAAAGTTCAAGCGATTTCATAGTGAAGTTGAAAATCATCGTAACAAGAAGATCAAGTTCCTACGGTCTGATCGTGGGGGTGAATATCTGAGTTTCGAGTTTGGTGCTCACTTAAGACAATGTGGAATTGTTTCACAGTTGACAACGCCTAGAACACCACAGCGTAATGGTGTGTCCGAACGTCGTAATCGTACTTTATTAGAGATGGTGCGATCTATGATGTCTCTTAACGATTTGCTGTTATCGTTTTGGGGTTATGCATTAGAAACAGCTGCATTCACTTTAAATAGGGCACCATCAAAATCCGTTGAGACGACACCATACGAACTGTGGTATGGCAAAAGGCCAAAGTTGTCATTTCTTAAAGTTTGGGGATGTGATGCTTATGTCAAAAAGCTTCAGCCTGAAAAGCTGGAACCCAAAGCGGAAAAGTGCGTCTTCATAGGTTACCCAAAAGAGGCAGTTGGGTACACCTTCTATCTCAAATCCGAGGGCAAAGTGTTTGTTGCTAAAAACGGAGCTTTTCTCGAGAAGGAGTTTCTCTCGAGAGAATTGAGTGGGAGGAAGATAGAACTTGACGAGGTTGTCGAACCTCTCATCCCTCTGGATGGTGGCGCAGGGCAATGGGAAACCTCTATCGTTGCGACGTCGGTTGAGGAGGAAGTTAATGATAATGATCATGAAACTCCGGTTCTAGTTTCTGTCGAACCACGCAGGTCGACGAGACCACGTGCTGCTCCAGAGTGGTATGGTAATCCCGTCTTATCAATCATGTTGTTGGACAACAATGAACCTGCAAATTATGAAGAAGCAATGGTGGGCCCAGATTCCAACAAATGGCTAGAAGCCATGAAGTCCGAGATAGGATCCATGTATGAGAACAAAGTGTGGAATTTGGAGGTACTGCCTGAGGGCCGCAAGGCTATTCAGAACAAATGGATCTTTAAGAGGAAGACGGACGCTGACGGCAATGTGACCGTTTATAAAGCTCGACTTGTGGCAAAGGGTTTTTCACAAGTTCAAGGAGTTGACTACGATGAGACATTCTCACCCGTAGCGATGCTTAAGCCCGTCAGAATCATGTTAGAAATAGCTGCATTTTTCGATTATGAAATCTGGCAGATGGATGTCAAAACGGCGTTCCTTAACGGTTTCCTTAAGAAAGAATTGTATATGATGCAACCCGAAGGTTTTGTCGATCCTAAGAATGCTGACAAGGTGTGCAAGCTCCAGCGATCCATTTATGGACTGGTGCAAGCATCTCGGAGTTGGAACAAACGCTTTGATGAGGTGATCAAAGCATTTGGGTTTATATAAGTGGTTGGAGAATCTTGTATTTACAAGAAAGTGAGTGGGAGCTCTGTGGCGTTTCTAATATTATATGTGGATGACATATTGTTGATTGGAAACAACGTAGAGTTTTTGGAGAGCATAAAGGATTACTTGAATAAAAGTTTCTCTATGAAGGACCTAGGAGAAGCTGCTTACATTCTAGGCATTAAGATCTATAGGGATAGATCAAAACGCCTGATAGGACTTTCACAAAGCACATACCTTGATAAAGTTTTGAAGAGGTTCAAAATGGAACAGTCCAAGAAGGGGTTCTTGCCATTTTTACAAGGTACGAGATTGAGTAAGACTCAGTGCCCAGCAACTGATGGGGATAGAGAGCATATGCGCACCGTCCCCTATGCTTCAGCCATAGGTTCTATCATGTATGCAATACTGTGCACTAGACCGGACGTTAGCCTGGCCATAAGTATGGCAGGTAGGTTCCAGAGTAATCCAGGAGTGGATCACTGGACGGCGGTCAAGAATATCCTGAAGTACCTGAAAAGGACTAAGGAGATGTTTCACGTGTATGGAGGTGACAAAGAGCTCACCGTAAAAGGTTACGTTGATGCAAGCTTTGACACAGATCAGGACGACTCTAAGTCGCAAACCGGATACATATTTATTCTTAATGGGGGTGCGGTAAGCTGGTGCAGTTCCAAGCAAAGCGTCGTAGAAGATTCTACATGTGAAACGGAGTACATGGCTGCCTCGGAGGCGGCTAAGGAGTGGTGCCAAGCGCACTGAATCCAATAACCTTGTTCTGTGATAACACGGGTCCCATTGCCTTAGCAAAGGAACCACGGTTTCACAAGAAGTCCAGACACATCAAACGACGCTTCAACCTCATCCGCGACTACGTCGAAGGGGAGGACGTAAATATATGCAAAGTGCACACGGATCTAAATGTAGCAGACCCGCTGACTAAACCTCTTCCCCGGGCAAAGCATGATCAACACCATAACTGTATGGGTGTTAGATTTATTACAATGTAATTCACATGATGATGTGAGGGCTAGATTATTGACTCTAGTGCAAGTGGGAGACTGTTCGAATTATGCCCTAGAGGAAATAATAAATATAGTTATTATTATAATTCCTGTATCAAGATAATCGTTTATTATCCATGCTATAATTGTATTGAATGAAGACTCATTTACATGTGTGGATACATAAACAACACACTGTCCCTAGCAAGCCTGTAGTTGGCTAGCCAGTTGATCAAAGATAGTCAGTGTCTTCTGATTATGAACAAGGTGTTGTTGCTTGATAACTGGATCACGTCATTAGGAGAATCATGTGATGGACTAGACCCAAACTAATAGACGTAGCATGTTGATCGTGTCATTTTGTTGCTACTGTTTTTCTGCGTGTCAAGGATTTGTTCCTATGAGCATGAGATCATATAACTCACTAACACCGGAGGAATACTTTGTGTGTATCAAACGTGGCAACGTAACTGGGTGACTATAAAGATGTTCTACAGGTATCTCCGAAGGTGTTCGTTGAGTTAGTATGGATCAAGACTGGGATTTGTCACTCCGTGTGACGGAGAGGTATCTCGGGGCCCACTCGGTAATACAACATCACACACAAGCCTTGCAAGCAATGTAACTTAGTGTAAGTTGCGGGATCTTGTATTACGGAACGAGTAAAGAGACCTGTCGGTAAACGAGATTGAAATAGGTATGCGGATACTGATGATCGAATCTCGGGCAAGTAACATACCGAAGGACAAAGGGAATGACATACGGGATTATATGAATCCTTGGCACTGAGGTTCAAACGATAAGATCTTCGTAGAATATGTAGGATCCAATATGGGCATCCAGGTCCCGCTATTGGATATTGACCGAGGAGTCTCTCGGGTCATGTCTACATAGTTCTCGAACCCGCAGGGTCTGCACACTTAAGGTTCGACGTTGTTTTATGCGTATTTGAGTTATATGGTTGGTTACCGAATGTTGTTCGGAGTCCCGGATGAGATCACAGACGACACGAGGGTTTCCGGAATGGTATGGAAACGAAGATTGATATATAGGATGACCTCATTTGATTACCGGAAGGTTTTCGGAGTTACCGGGAATGTACCGGGAATGACGAATGGGTTCCGGGAGTTCACCGGGGGGGCAACCCACCCCGGGGAAGCTCATAGGCCTTGGGGGTGGCACACCAGCCCTTAGTTGGCTGTTGGGACAGCCCAAGAAGGCCCTATGCGCCATAGGAAGAAAATCAAAGAGAAAAGAAAAAAAGGAGGAGGTGGGAAAGGAAAGAAGGACTCCACCCACCAAACCAAGTAGGACTCAGTTTTGGGGGGGGGGAGACCTTCCCCCCTTGGCTCGGCCGAGCCCCTTGGGGCTCCTTGAGCCCCAAGGCAAGGCTCCCCCTCTCCCACCTATATATACGGAGGTTTTAGGGCTGATTTGAGACGACTTTTCCACGGCAGCCCGACCACATACCTCCACGGTTTTTCCTCTAGATCATGTTTCTGCGAAGCTCGGGCGGAGCCTTGCTGAGACAAGATCATCACCAACCTCCAGAGCACCGTCACGCTGCCGGAGAACTCTTCTACCTCTCCGTGTCTCTTGCTGGATCAAGAAGGACGAGATCATCGTCGAGCTGTACGTGTGCTGAACGCGGAGGTGCCGTCCGTTCGGCACTAGATCGTGGGACTGATCGCAGGACGGTTCGCGGGGCGGATCGAGGGACGTGAGGACGTTCCACTACATCAACCGCGTTCACTAACGCTTCTGCTGTACGGTCTACAAGGGTACGTAGATCACACATCCCCTCTCGTAGATGGACATCACCATGATAGGTCTTCGTGCGCGTAGGAAAATTTTTGTTTCCCATGCGACGTTCCCCAACATCTTCCACTCCAAGAACCCTACCTTTCACCAACCGAGACTCCATTGTTGCTCCTAAGCTCATTTGTTCCCGATCTCTCTCCCTAGCCAACCAAACTTGTTGATTTCCTAGGGATTAGTTGAGAAGGCCAAGATCTACACTTCCACCAAGAGATATTTGATTCCCCCACTAATCCCTTGCGGATCTTGTTACTCTTGGGTGTTTGAGCACCCTAGATGGTTGAGGTCACCCCGGAGCCACATTCCATTGTGGTGAAGCTCCGTGATCTTGTTGGGAGCCTCCAAGATTTGTGTGGAGATAGCCCCAACCTTGTTTGTAAAGGTTCGATCGCCGCCTTCAACGACACTAAGAGTGGAATCACGTCACCTCGCATTGTGTGAGGGCATGAGGAGAATACGGTGGCCCTAGTGGCTTATTGGGGAACATTGTGCCTCCACACCGCTCCAACGGAGACGTACTTCCTATCAAAGGGAAGGAACTTCGGTAACACATCCTCGTCTTCACCGGTTCCACTTGCGGTTATCTCTTACCTTTTACTTTGTGAATGTTATTGTTGTAGCATATTTCTTGCATGCATTAGTTGCCATGGTAGGTAGCATCATATATGTTGCTTACCTAGTTTTTAATTTAGAGAACCTTTATGTTGCTAACCCTAACTTGTTAAGAAAAGCTAAAACTTGGTAGTTGCCTATTCACCCCCCTCTAGTCAACCATATTGATCCTTTCAATTGGTATCAGAGCCTCGTCTCTTTATTAAGGATTTCACCACCCGAAGAGTATGGTTGACGATGGAGAGGGAGTGAGTGGACCACCCGAGGTCGTGGCTTTGAATTCGATCACAAGGGACGACTTGAATGAGGCTATGGCCTCCCTCAAGTCGTCCATGACGAATGAAGCCAAGTCCATGTTTAAGGAGTTGCTTGAGGGGTTAAAAAACTCTCCCGAACCAGCGTTGGTGGTTAAACCTACCATCACAGAATCAGAGGCCAATTCCACCAAGGAAGCGGCTAAAGGTATGCAACCTTCTTCCCCTCTCAACAAGAATGGGACAGGAACCTTTGCCTCAGTTCCCCCTCCCCCAGTCTATGGAGGACCGGTTCCTACACCACATATTAATAATCTTGGTCCTCCTCCTAAGCTTGCTATGGGTGAGTTTGCTAACTGGGTGTTTTGCATTAAGTCTCATTTGAAACATAGCTCAACAAATTTGTGGAGAATCATTGAACAAGGCTTCTACCCGCATGACCCAAGCAACCTCACGCCAAGAGAAGAAGAGGACAATCAATATAATCATTCTGCATTGTTCATTCTTCAGTCCGCGGTGCCTCCTGAAGATCTTCCTCACTTGCGTCCTTTCACTCGTGCCAAGGACTGTTGGGAGCACATCATGGTGCTGTACAAGGGAAGCTCGAACATTCAACGGTCCAACTATGAAGTGGTTCTTGATGAGGCCGATGAGTTTGTGATGAAGGAAGATGAGGACCCTCGAGATCTCTATCGAAGGGTGACTACGCTTGCCGTTGCTCTCCAGGATCACGGGAGCAAGGATGTGGATGACACATGGATCAAGCACAAGTTTCTCAAGGCCATCATGCCATTCAACAAAGCCATGTCATCTGTCATTCGTCAAAGGCCGGATTTTCACACCTTGACCTCTCGTGAAGTGTTGGACGAATTCATTGCAATGAGTATCATGAACAAGACTGTTGTTAATGCTCTTGCTCGCGTTCCATCAAAGACAGCTTCACCCAACCTTGCCTTGAAAGCCAAGCTTGTTTCTGATGAAGAAGAGGAAGAGGAAGAGAATGGCTGTCCCGAAGACACTAAGTATGATTATCACGAGCACATGGCTCTTGCATCAAGGCAATTCTGGGGCAAGAAGAGAAACTCAAGGCCCAACTTCTCCAAGAATAACTCGAGTGGGTCCAAGACCAAGCAGCGTGTGAGGACATGCTATAAATGCGGCAATGTGAGTCACTTCATGGTAGATTGTCCTTATGAGAAGAGGGAAGACAATAGTGGCAAGCTCATTCGCAAAGACAAAGCCAAGTCTTTCCCAACCAAGAACAACTTTGTCAAGAAACACCACCCAAAGGGTATGGTGGCACCTGAAGAGTACACCTTCGATGATGACGATGATGATACTGTGGCGACGACTACTGTAGCCATTGCCACCTCCTCTCCCAAGGTGTCTCTCTTCGACGCCCCCAACGACAACCGCATCGCCAAGTGCCTTATGGCCAAAGGTATCGATCACGTAACACCCAACATTAATACCACCATCACTACTACTCCTTCATTGTTAAACTGTGTTGATGATAGTGATGCTGTGGAACTTAATGAGCATGATTTTGACAAATTTCTGCGTAAAATCAAAGGAGAATCCAAGAAGCATTTTGTTGCTCTTTTGGAACAACTTGGTGAGGCTAATGACCTCATTGACTCTCATGAGGAGACTATCTCCGAGATGCAAGGACATAGTCATGACTATGCCGATGAGATTTCTGAATTATCTATTGCTCTAGAAGAAGAGCGTAGTCTTCGTTTGGCTCTTGAGGAGTCACACAATGATGATTGTGCTAAATTACAAAAGGAGCCATTTGTAACCAGTCTGAATGCACCATCTCGCAAGTATGGATGGGGTTAATCTCAAACTTTCTTTTAGGAGATGTGTTGATTATAATGGGTTAATTAGATGGAACCAGTTGCTGCAGATTGTGCAAGTTGTCCATTTAACATATGCTCCAGATACCCCCATCTGGATGTTAGAAAAAAATGGTATATACTCAGTTAAATCATTCTATCATGCTATAAATTTTGGGGGAGTGGTTTCTACCATTGGGGAAAAATGTGGAAAATTCTTTGCCCTCAAAAGATTCATGTGTTTCTATGGCTGTGTGTGTATAACAAGGTCCTGACCAGGGCCAACTTAGCGAAGCATAGGACTGTTAATGATCCTACTTGTCTGTTTTGTAAAGAAATGGAATCAGTGCAACATCTATTCTTTGATTGTGTGGTGGCTAGATGTGTGTGGAAACTGTTCTCTATTTCTTTTCCAGATTATGATATTTCCTATTTTAAAGACGTTTGTGCCTTGTGGCAACTAAATAAGAAACTGCCTGTGCAAAATATGATTGTTGCGGCTTCCTTGTGGAGCTTGGGGAGACTGAGGAATGACTTTTGTTTCCAGGGTCGTTCATGGAGAAGTCTAGCCTGCGTCCTTGTGAAACTGTGAGCTTTTCTTCGACAATGGGTTGTGCTCTACGACGCCACATAGGAGGAGCTCCTTCGTCAGTTCGTCGCTAAGCTGGACAAATTCAAGGGAGAATTGTTGCGCATCGCTTGGTTGTAGGCCTAGTACTGGAACTATGAGATAATTGCGTCTGTAATTTTCTTGCTAGTTGTTGTAGCTGAATTTCCTGCTTTCAAATGTTTCGTTTTTTCTCGTAGTTTTTGAGTTTGAGATATTATGCTGGTTGTTTGGTCTGTAAAAACATTATCTTCTTCGATGCTTCAATAAAAATGGAACAGGGGGAACCCCTTTTATTCAAAAAGTAAATTACAAAAAGAGATAGATCACGTTATTGTCCTTACCCGTGTGCTTAAGTCTGAAAAGGCTGCACTTGGGGTTGGCCATGATAGACTCAAGGAAGATTTTGATACACTTGACAAGGCCCACAAGGTCTTGAAAGGTGTTCATTTCTCCCTGAAGGAGTCTCATGTTCAACTCCAAGCAAAGCTTACCAAGGAGATCTCTACCTGTCCTCCTTTCATTTTAATTGATAATGCTTGTGCAACTAACCCTTGTTGTGAGCATGTACATCTTGTGGAGGAAAATGCTAAGTTGAAGGATCAACTTGAGAAGGGCCTTGTGTCATGCATCCAAGGAGAGAAGAACCTAAACGACCTTTTGAGTAATCAAAAGGAAGTTGTAGGAAAGGAGGGACTTGGAATTACATCCAAGTCTAAAAGAAAAAGTAAGAACAGGAACAAGCGATCTCTTACTCTCAAGAACATTTTTGTCAAAGAGGAGGGGACTCAGAAGGAGAACAAGAACAAGGTAGGGGATGGTAATGCCAAGAAGGGCAAAAGCATCCCTACCAACACAGCCGACAAATTTAATCATTCTTATGTTTTATGCCGTGCTGGTGATGGGCATGTCTATGCCAGATTTGTTGGTTCTTATTATGAGTCCATTGAATGGGAAATTTGGGTCCCTAAGACCCTTGTTTCTAACATCAAAGGACCCATTCAAGAATGGGTACCTAAAACCAAGCCTTGATATATTGCAGGAGTTTGCTTCTGGTGGGGTGTCATGGTTGCTCGATAGTGGAGCAACAAATCATATGAGTGGAAGCAAGGACTTGGTGGTGGACGTGCATCCTACTCCATCTATGCCCACCCATGTTCAATTTGCTGATGCTTCAACGTCTAAGGTATTGGGATTTGGTAAGGTGGTCATCTCTCAAGATTTATCTATTGAGAAGGTCATGCTTGTTGATTCCCTTGCTTACAATTTACTTTCTGTTCGTCAACTTGCAATTATGAGCTTTGCCACATTCTTTAATCTTGATAACGTGGCCCTTTTGTGGAGCAAGACTCTTAAAGTAGCCTATGTTGGATATGTCGAAAATGGTGTCTATGTGGTGAAATTTTCACAGCGACCCACTAAGATTGCGACTTGTCTAATGGCTAAAGTTGATGTGGGCTGGCTTTGGCATCGCCGACTAGCTCATGTCAATATGAGATCTTTGCAAAGTCTCCTCGAAGGGGACCATGTTCGTGGACTAACAAATGTGAGTTTTGCCAGAGATCGTGCTTGCAGTGCTTGTATCGAAGGGAAGATTCATGAAACTGCTCATCGTTCCATGACTCTCATTTACACTAAGATGCCCTTGGAGCTCCTTCATATGGATCTCTTTGGTCCTCCATCTTTTGATAGTCTAGGGGCAGAAAATACTGCTAGGTGATTCTTGATGATTACTCAAGATACACTTGGGTATATTTCTTCAAGAGGAAGAGTGAGACTCAACAGACCGTCATCAACTTTGCCAATGAAGCTCAACGTCAACATGAAGCAAAGATTTTGATGATTAGAAGTGACAACGACACCGAGTTCAAGAACTACACCCTGGATGAGTTTCTCATTGATGAGGGGATCAAGCATCAATATTCAGCACCATACAGTCCTCAACATAATGGTGTGGCGGAGAGGAAGAACTGGACATTGATGGACGCGGCAAGAACAATGATGGCGGAATTCAAACCTCCGTACAAGTTTTGGGCCAAAGCCATCAACACAGCATGTCATGCATCCAATCGTCTCTATATCCCCAAAGGCTTGAAGAAGACTCCATATGAGATCCTCACCGGAAACAAACCCAATCTCAAGTACTTCAGGGTATTCGGGTGTAAGTGTTTCATTCTCAAGAAAGGTGCACGTTTGGCCAAATTTGATTCTAGAGCTCAAGAGGGCATATTTGTTGGTTATCTTACGAACTCTCATGCTTATCGTGTCCTCAACAAGTCCACCAGACTCATTGAGGAGACGTGTAACGTGGAGTTTGATGAAAATAATGGCTCCTAGGTGGAGCGAAGTGGTATTTCTGATGTAGGTGATGAAATTCCTCACCAAGCCATAAGAAGAATGGGGATTGGTCAAATACTCCCCACTGAGGAACCCCTTGTGGATGAAGGAGAAGGACAATGCTCTACTCAAGTGGAGCCATCACCCTCGCTAGCCCCACACGTTTCCGAAGAACAAAGTGAAGACCCTCAACCAGCTGAACAGGATCAAGGACGAGATCAACCACACGAAGATGGTGATGCACCAAATGATGTCGGAGTTCTTACACAAGGTTCCGAATCTGCTCAAGATCAAGATCAAGTGCAGCCACAAGATCAAGATCAAGAGCAGCCACAAGATCAAGAACAAACCAGTGAGCTTGCTCAAGACGAAAATCAGGTTGATCAGGTTGTTGCTCCTAAACAACCTAGTGCGGCACCTAAAAGGGGTCACGGTGCCAAGGCATGATCAAAACTCAAAGTCAAGGCCAAACAACGTGATCAAGTTTATGCTCCTCACTTAACAAGCGTGGAACTCATGGAGCGTCGCGCAACCAAGATAGCATCCAAGCTAAGGGTCAAATCAGATCTTATGAAGAATGTGCTTGGAAGCTTAAAAAGGGGAGTATCCCCTCGTTAACAAATTTTAAATTATTGTGAGCATCACGCGTTTGTTTTGTATTGTGAACCTCAACAGGTACAGGAAGCGCTCGATGACGAGGATTGGCTTATGGCCATGCATGAAGAACTGAACAACTTCAAGGTGATACGTCCATTTTGCATCATGCTTTCATGTTGATATTTATCGCTTTTTGGGCTGTTATTACACTTCACGGTACAATACTTATGCCTTTTCTCTCTTATTTTGCAAGGTTTACATGAAGAGGGAGAATGCCGGTAGCTGGAATTCTGGCCTAAAAAAGGAGCAAGTTTGAGATACCTATTCTGCGCAACTCCAAAACCGTGAAAATCAACGAGGATTTATTTTGGAATTTAGAAAAAATACTGGGCCGAAGAAGTACCAGAGGGGAGCCAGCAGGAGGCCACAAGCCTGCTAGGCGCGGCCCCCTGGCCGCGCCTAGGGGGCTTGTGGGCACCCTGGTGGCCCTCTGGCCCCCCTTTTTTGCTATAAGGAGGGTTTCGTTCCGAAAAAATCAGGAGGAGGCTTTCGGGAGGAATCGCCGCCGCCACGAGGCAAAACTTGTGCAGAACCAATCTAGAGCTCCAGCAGGGTCGTCCTGCCGGGGAAATTTCCCTCCCGGAGGGGGAAATCGTCGCCATCGTCATCACCAACACTCCTCTCATTGGAGGGGACTCATCACCATCAACATCTTCATCAGCACCATCTCATCTCCAAACCCTAGTTCATCTCTTGTAACCAATCTCCGTTTCACGACTCCGATTGGTACTTGTAAGGTTGCTAGTAGTGTTAATTACTCTTTGTAGTTGATGCTAGTTGGATTACTTGGTGGAAGATTATATGTTCAGATCTTTGATGCTACTCATTACCTCTCTGGTCATGAATATGATTATTCTTTGTGAGTAGTCACTTTTGTTCCTGAGGACATGGGATAAGTCATGCTATAAGTAGTCATGTGAATTTGGTATTCGTTCGATATTTTGATGTGTTGTATGTTGTCTCTCCTCTAGTGGTGTTATGTGAACGTCGACTACATAACATTTCACCATTATTTGGGCCTAGAGGAAGGCATTGGGAAGTAGTAAGTAGATGATGGGTTGCTAGAGTGACAGAAGCTTAAACCCCTAGTTTATGCGTTGCTTCGTAAGGGGCTGATTTGGATCCACTAGTTTAATGCTATGGTTAGACTTTGTCTTAATTCTTCTTTTGTAGTTGCGGATGCTTGCGAGAGGGGTTAATCATAAGTGGGATGCTTGTCCAAGTAAGGGCAGTACCCAAGCGCCGGTCCACCCACATATCAAACTATCAAAGTAGAAAACGCGAATCATGTGAACATGATGAAAAGTAGCTTGACAGAAATTCCCATGTGTCCTCGGGAGCATTTTACCTCCTATAAGAGTTTGTCCAGGCTTGTCCCTTGCTACAAAAGGGATTGGGCCACTTTTCTGCACCTTTGTTACGGTTGTTACTTGCTACTTGCTACGATTCATCTTGTCACACAACTACTTGTTACCCATAATTTCAGTGCTTGCACAGATTACCTTGCTGAAAACCACTTGTCAGATCCTTCTGCTCCTCGTTGGGTTCGACACTCTTACTTATCGAAAGGACTAGATAGATCCCCTATACTTGTGGGTCATCAAGACTCTTTTCTGGCGCCGTTGCTGGGGAGTGAAGCGCCTTTGGTAAGTGTAAATTGGTAAGGAAACATTTATATAGTGTGCTGAAATTTATTGTCACTTGTTACTATGGAAACTAATCCTTTGAGGAGCTTGTTCGGGGTATCTTCACCTCGAACGGAAGTACAAGGAGTTTCTTCTCAACCTGTTGCACCTACTGAAAATATTTGCTATGAATTTCCTTCGGGTATGCTTGAGAAACTCATGGCTAATCCTTTTACGGGAAATGGAACATCACATCCCGACTTGCATCTAATCTATGCAGATGAAGTTTGTGGTTTATTTAAGCTTGCAGGTTTGCCCGAGGATGAGGTCAAGAAGAAGGTCTTTCCCTTATCTTTGAGGGATAGAGCATTGACATGGTATAGGCTATGTGATGATACTGGATCATGGAACTACAACCGGTTGAAATTGGAATTTCATCAAAAGTTTTATCCTATGCATCTAGTACATCGTGATCGGAATTATATTTATAATTTTGGCCTCGTGACAGAGAAAGCATCGCTCAAGCTTGGGGGAGGCTTAAATCAATACTATATTCATGCCCCAACCATGAGCTCTCGAGAGAAATTATCATTCAGAACTTCTATGCTCGGCTTTCTCATGATGATCGCACCATGCTTGACACTTCTTGTACCGGTTCTTTTATGAAGAGAGATATTGACATCAAATGGAATTTATTGGAAAGAATTAAACGCAACTCTCAAGATTGGGAGCTTGATGAAGGTAAGGAGTGAGGTATGAATTTCAAGTTTGATTGTGTTAAATCCTTTGTAGAAACAAATACTTTTTGTGATTTTAGTGCTAGGTATGGACTTGACTCTGAGATAGTAGCTTCATTGTGTGAATCATTTGCTGCTCATATCGATCTCCCCAAAGAAAAGTGGTTTAAATATCATCCTCCCTTAGAAGCAATGTAGTTAAACCCAATCCAGTTGAAGAGAAAGTCATTGCCTATAATGATCCTATTGTTCCTAGTGCTTACATTGAGAAACCACCTTTCCCTCTTAGGATAAAGGATCATTCTACAGCTTCAACTGTGATACGTAGAGGCTACATTAGAACACCTACACCCATTGAGAAAATTAGAGTTGAACCTAGCATTGCTATTATCAAAGATCTCCTGTCCGACAATGTTCATGGCCATGACATTCACTTCTGCGAAGATGCTGCTAGAATTGGTAAACCTCATCCTAGAGACGAACATAGGCCTGTTGTTGGCACGCCTGTTGTTTCTGTTAAGATAGGAGATCATTGTTATCATGGTTTATGTGACGTGGTTGCTAGCGTTAGTGCAATACCTCAATCCTTATATGATGAAATCAAAGACGAGATTGCAACTGTCGAGATAGAACCCATTGATGTCACTATTCAGCTTGCCAATAGAGATACTATCTACCCTGTGGGAATTGTTAGAGATGTTGAAGTTTTGTGTGGTAAAACGAAGTATCCTGCTGATTTCCTCGTTCTTGCTACCACACAAGATAGCTTTTGTCCCATCATATTTGGTAGACCTTTTCTCAATACTGTCAATGCACATATTGACTGTGAGAAGCAAACTGTCACTGTTGGCTTTGAAGGTGTTTCACATGAGTTCAGTTTCTCCAAGTTTGGTAGACAACCTCATGAAAAAGAGTTGCCTAGTAAGGATGAAATTATTGCCCTAGCTTCTATTGCCATGCCTCCTATTGATCCCTTAGAGAAATACTTGCTTGAGCATGAAAATGATATGCATATGGATGAAAGGGATGAGCTAGATAGAGTTATCTTTGAACACTATCCTATCCTTAAGACTAATTTTCCCGTTGAATTGCTTGGAGATCCACCCCCACCAAAGGGTGATCCTGTGTTCGATCTTAAACAGTTGCCTGATACCCTTAAGTATGCTTATCTTGATGAAAAAGAGATATATCCGATTATTATTAGTGCTAGCCTCTCGGAACATGATGAAAAGAAGTTACTAAAAACTCTAAGGAAGCACCGTGCTGCTATTGGGTATACTCTTGATGATCTTAAGGGCATTAGTCCCACTCTATGCCAGCACAAAATAAAAACCGATCCTGATTCCAAACCAGTTGCTGATCATCAAAGGAGATTAAATCCTAAGATGAAAGAGGTAGTAAGAAAAGAAATAATAAAGCTCCTGGAAGCAGGTATTATTTATCCTATTGCTCATAGTGAATGGGTGAGTCCGGTGCATTGCGTCCCTAAGAAGGGAGGCATTACAGTTGTCCCTAATGATAAGGATGAATTGATTCCACACAGGATTATTACTCGCTATAGGATGGTGATCGATTTTAGGAAATTGAATAAAGCCACTAGGAAAGATCATTACCCTTTGCCTTTTATCGACGAAATGCTAGAAAGACTGTCTAAACACACACACTTCTGCTTTCTAGATGGTTATTCTGGTTTCTCCCAAATACATGTTGCACAATCTGATCAGGAAAAAACCACTTTCACCTGCCCTTTCGGTACCTTTGCTTACACATGTATGCCTTTTAGTTTATGTAATGCACCTGCCACCTTTCAAAGATGTATGATGGCTATATTCTCTGACTTCTCTAAAAAGATTGTTGAGGTTTTCATGGATGACTTCTCCGTTTACGGGTCTTCTTTTGATGATTGCCTCAGCAACCTTGATCGAATCTTGCACAGATGTAAAGATACCAATCTTGTCTTGAATTGGGAGAAGTGCCACTTTATGGTTAATTAAGGCATCGTCTTAGGACATAAAATTTCTGAAAGAGGTATTGAAGTCGATAAGGCTAAGGTTGACGCGATCGAGAAAATGCCATGCCCCACAAATATCAAAGGTATAAGAAGTTTCCTTGGTCATGCCGGTTTCTATAGAAGGTTCATTAAAGACTTCTCTAAGATTTCTAGGCCTCTTACTAATCTCTTGCAAAAGGATATCCCTTTTGTTTTTGACGATGATTGTCAGGAAGCCTTCAAAATACTTAAGAAGGCTTTGATAACTACACCTATTGTTCAACCACCTGATTGGAACTTATCTTTTGAAATCATGTGTGATGCTAGTGGTTATGCTGTTGGTGTTGTCCTAGGACAAAGAGTTGATAAGAAGTTGAATGTTATTCACTATGCTAGTAAAACTCTAGACAGTGCCCAAAGGAACTATGCTACTACTGAAAAGGAATTTTTAGCAGTTGTGTTTGCATGTGAAAAGTTCAGATCTTACATAGTTGATTCCAAAGTCACTATTCACATTGATCACGCTGCTATTAAGTACCTCATGGAGAAGAAAGATGCTAAACCTAGACTTATCATATGGGTCCTCTTGCTGCAAGAATTTGATTTGCATGTTGTCGACAGGAAGGGTGCTGAGAACACCGTAGTAGATAACTTGTCTAGGTTGGAGAATGTTCTTGATGACCCACAACCTATTGATGGTAGCTTTCCTGGTGAGCAATTGAATGTCAGCAATACTTCACGTAGTGCACCGTGGTATGCTGATTATGCAAACTATATCGTTGCCAAATATATACCACCTAGTTTCACATACCAGCAAAAGAAGAAATTCTTCTTTGGTTTTGAGACATTTCTTTTGGGATGATCCTCACCTTTATAAGGAAGTAGTAGATGGTGTTATTAGATGTTGTGTACCTGAACATGAACAGGGACATATCCTACAGAAGCGTCACTCCGAGGCCTATGGAGGACACCATGCGGGAGATAGAATTGCACACAAGGTATTGCAATCAGGTTTCTATTGGCCCACTCTCTTCAAGGATGCCCGTAAGTTTGTCTTGTCTTGTGCCGAATCTCAAAGAATAGGTAATATTAGCAAACGTCAGGAAATGCCTCTGAACTATTCACTTGTCATTCAACCATTTGATGTTTGCGGCTTTGATTAAATGGGACCTTTTCCAAAATCCAACGGGTATACTCATATCCTAGTTGGTGTTGATTACGTCACTAAGTGGGTAGAAGCTATCCCAACTAGTAGTGCTGATCACAACACCTCTATCAGGATGCTTAAAGAAGTTATTTTCCCTAGATTTGGAGTCCCTAGATATCTAATGACTGATGGTGGTTCACATTTCATTCATGGTGCTTTCCGTAAAACACTTGCTAAGTACGATGTCAACCATAGAATTGCATCTCCCTATCATCCTCAATCCAACGGTCAAGTAGAGCTGAGTAATAGAGAGATTAAACTAATTCTGCAAAAGACTATCAATAGGTCTAGAAATAATTGGTCTAAGAAGCTCGATGATTCACTGTGGGCTTATAGAACTGCTTATAAGAATCCCATGGGCATGTCTCCGTACAAAATGGTTTACGGTAAAGCATGTCATTTACCTCTTGAGCTAGAGCACAAGGCTTATTGGGCAATCAAAGAGATCCACTTTGATTTCAAACTTCCTAGTGAGAAGAGGTTATTTGATATTAGCTCGCTTGATGGATGGAGAGCTCAGGCGTATGAAAATGCCAAGTTGTTCAAATAAAAGGTTAAGAGGTGGCATGATAAAAGGATACAAAAACGTGAGTTCAATGTAGGTGATTATGTCTTGCTATATAATTCTCGTTTAAGATTTTTTGCAGGCAAGCTTCTCTCTAAATGGGAAGGTCCTTACATTGTTGAGGAAGTATATCGTTCCGGTGCCATCAAGATCAACAACACGGGAGGTAATTTCCCGAGAGTGGTAAATGGGCAAAGAATCAAGCATTATATCTCAGGTACTCCCATAAATGTTGAAAGCAATATTATCAATACCATAACTCCGGATGAGTACATAAGGGATATTTATCAGCCTGTTTCAGACTCCGAAAACGAAGAGCTAGGTGATTCGGTAAGTAAACCAACTCCAAAACTTTTCCAGTAGGATTTTTCCTCCGTTTTGGAATTTTTAGAAAAATAGAAAAAATTAAAGTATTCTGGAAAGCGCACGAGGAGGCGACAAGCCTGTCTGGCGCGGGCCACCCCCCTGGCCATGCCTGGGGGGGGCTTGTGAACACCTCGTGTGCCTCCCGGACTCCATTTTCTTGCGGAGTACTCCTTCTGGTCGGAAAAAATCATTATATATTCTCCGAAAGGTCTGATCCTCGTATCACGCAAATTTCCTCTATTTTCGTTTTGAGCGTGTTTCTGCTGCAGATCTAGATCGCTATGGCGTCCCCAAAAGCTCCAAAGGACAAGATCTTCGAGAAGGTCATCAATCCCTACCTCGCGGGAGTGCTGCAACACCCTCAATCTATCGAGATGCCTTAGGGGATGTTGCACATCCGTGATGTTGAGGGGCCCAAGAAGACCGGAAGCATGGAGGCGAGGCTCGATGCAATGGAGCAACAAGTCTTCAAGTGCCAAGGGATGGTGGAGCGTGGACTCAACACCAACCACATGATGATCACGGAGTTCACCAACAAGCACAAGATCGATGCCAATGACATCGGGAAGCACCTCTCAAGGCTCTATGACAGAATTGATTACCACCAAGCCCAGATCTATGACCTGCAGAACCAAAACTTTGAGTATGAGTATAGATTTAAATCAATACGGTTGGCTGCAGATTTGAGGATTCCGGAGATTCGGTCATCTTTCCATGATGGAGCACCTATGCCTTAGAAGACGGAGGATCAAACCCATGTTGCAACAACTCCACCACCATCACCATCAAAGGAAGATAACTAAGCATGGGTATGGGCAATCCCCTTGGCTTGTGCCAAGCTTGGGGGAGTTGCCCCAATATCGTATCACCATCACATCTTTTGCCTTTACCTTTTCTTAGTTCGATCCTTTTTGGTTTTATCTTTCTCTAGTAGAATAAAGTTCTTAGTGTTTTAGGCTTGAGTTTTGCTTTGTGCCACCCCCGATGTATTCGAGCTCCTGAGTCATATAATAAAGAGAGTTTTAGTTAAGGGCCTTGCCTCATGCCATGATCAAAAGAATGAGAAAAGAACAAAAGCAAGAAAGATCATGTAATGATCTTATGGGAAGTGATGGCTTCACATATAAAAAGAATGTTGATTGAAACTTGTTGAGGATGGACAAATGTAGACCTTGGTCATTGTTGAAATTAATAGGAAGTGATAAAGAAGGAGAGGTTCACATATAAATATATCATCTTTGACACCATCTATGATTGTGAACACTCACTAAACTATTACGTGCTTGGAAGTAGATGTTGGACAAGGAAGACAACATAATGAATTGTGTTTGCTTGGTTCCGAACAATGTTATATGACTAGAGACCCCTTAGCATGTGAAGATTGCTTCCACCTCATATCAGCCAAAACTTCCGCACTAAGTAGAGACACTACTTGTGCATCCATAAACCTTCAACCCAGTTTTGCCATGAGAGTCCACCACACCTACCTATGGATTGAATAAGATCCCTCAAGTAAGTTTTCATCGATGCAAACAATAAAAATTGGTCCCTAAATATGTATGATCTATTAGTATGTGGAAAATAAGCTTTGTACGAATGTGTGATGAGGAAGACATAAAAGCGACAGACTGCATAATAAAGTTCTTTATCACAGGAGGCAATATAAAGTGACGTTCCTTCACACTAAGAAGACACGCATCCAAACCTCAAAAGCGCATGACAACCTCTGCTTCCCTCTGCGAAGGGCCTTTCTTGTACCTTTAATTTTTTCCCTTGAAAGAGTCATGGTGATCTACACCAATTCCTTATTTCGCCTTTATCTTGGCTAACGTCATATGCTAGGGAAAGATCTATATTCATATGTCAACTTGGAGGTAAGTATTCATGAATTATTATTGTTGACATTACCCTTGAGGTAAATGGTTGGGAGGCAAAACCATAAATCCCTGTCTTTCTTTGTGCCCAACTGAAACTTTGATCTCATGAGTACCACGTGAGTTGTAGCAATTGTGGAAAACGAAAAGATGATTGAGTATGTGGATTTGCTTTACAAGCTCTTATTTGACTCTTTCCGATGTTATGATAAATTGCAATTGCTTCAATGACTAAAAGCTATTGGTTGTTAATTCTTAGTAAGTTTCTTGATCCATACTTTACTTTGTGAAGGGATTGTCCCTTTAGCATAAGAGTTCATATGATGGTATTGTTGTTCTGACTAAGATCAGGATGCCGGCATGTCCGTATCTTGTTTTGTCGACACCTCTCTCTCTCTAAACATGTGGGCATGTTTATTGATCTCGACTTTCGCTTGAGTACAAACGAGGTCTAAGCTTGGGGGAGTTGATACGTCTATTTTGCATCATGCTTTCATGTTGATATTTATCGCTTTTTGGGATGTTATTACACTTCACGGTACAATACTTATGCCTTTTCTCTCTTATTTTGCAAGATTTACATGAAGAGGGAGAATGCCGGCAACTGGAATTCTGGCCTGAAAAAGGAGCAAGTTTGAGATACCTATTCTGCGCAACTCCAAAAGCCGTGAAAATCATCGATGATTTATTTTGGAATTTATAAAATATACCGGGCCAAAGAAGTACCACAGGGGAGCCAGCAGGAGGCCACAAGCCTGCTAGGTGTGCCCCTGGGCGCACCTAGGGGGCTTGTGGGCACCCTGGTGGCCCTCTGGCCCCCCTCTTCTGCTATAAGGAGGGTTTCGTTCCGAAAAACTCAGGAGGAGGCTTTTGGGAGGAATCGCCGCCGCCACGAGGAGGAACTTGAGCAGAACCAATCTAGAGCTCCGGCAGGGTCGTCCAGCCGGGGAAACTTCCCTCCCGGAGGGGGAAATCGTTGCCATCGTCATCACCAACACTCCTCTCATCGGAGGGGACTCATCACCATCAACATCTTCATCAACACCATCTCATCTCCAAACCCTAGTTCATCTCTTGTAACCAATCTCCGTCTCGCGACTCCAATTGGTACTTGTAAGGTTGCTAGTAGTGTTAATTACTCTTTGTAGTTGATGCTAGTTGGATTACTTGGTGGAAGATTATATGTTCAGATCTTTGATGCTACTCATTACCCCTCTGGTCATGAATATGATTATGCTTTGTGAGTAGTCATTTTTGTTCCTGAGGACATGGGATAAGTCATGCTATAAATAGTCATGTGAAATTGGTATTCGTTCGATCTTTTGATGTGTTGTATGTTGTCTCTCCTCTAGTGGTGTTATGTGAACGTCGACTACATAACACTTCACCATTATTTGGGCCTAGAGGAAGTCATTGGGAAGTAGTAAGTAGATGATGGGTTGCTAGAGTGACAGAAGCTTAAACCCTAGTTTATGTGTTGCTTCGTAAGGGGCTGATTTGGATCCACTAGTTTAATGCTATGGTTAGACTTTGTCTTAATTCTTCTTTCGTAGTTGCGGATGCTTGCAAGAGGGGTTAATCATAAGTGGGATGCTTGTCCAAGTAAGGGCAGTACCCAAGCGCCGGTCGACCCACATATCAAACTATCAAAGTAGCGAACGCGAATCATATGAACATGATGAAAACTAGCTTGACAGAAATTCCCATGTGTCCTCGGGAGCGTTTTACCTCCTATAAGAGTTTGTCCAGGCTTGTCCCTTGCTACAAAAGGGATTGGGCCACTTCGCTGCACCTTTGTTACCGTTGTTACTTGCTACTTGCTACGATTCATCTTGTCACACAACTACTTGTTACCGATAATTTTAGTGCTCGCATAGATTACCTTGCTGAAAACCACTTGTCAGATCCTTCTTCTCATCGTTGGGTTCCACACTCTTACTTATCGAAAGGACTACGATAGATCCCCTATACTTGTGGGTCATCACGAGCGCAAACAAGTCTGGAAATTAGTGGCAAGACCAAAGGAGGAACATAATGTCATTGGGACCAAATGGATCTTCAAATACAATCAAGACGCAAATGGGATTGTGGTTCGAGACAAGGCAACACTGGTGGCTCAAGGCTACTCACAAGTCGAGGGTATCGACTACGGTGAAACCTTTGCCCCTGTTGGTCGTCTTGAATTTATTCGCATGATGCTTGCATTTGCATCTCATCATGATTTGAAATTACAACAAATGGATGTGAAGAGTGCATTTCTTAATGGTCCCTTGAATGAGTTGGTATATGTCAAACAACCCCTGGGGTTCGAACATCCCAAGCTTCCCAATCATGTATACAAACTTAATAAGGCGCTATATGACCTTAAACAAGCCCCACGTGCGTGGTATGAGTACCTTACCGAGTTGTTGCAAGAGCGTGGTTTTGAAATTGGGAAGATTGATCCCATCCTTTTTACCAAAAAGGTCAAAGGGGATTTGTTCATATGCCAACTATATGTTCATGGTATTATTTTTGGTTCTCCTAATGAATCTTTTAATGAAGAGTTTGCTGCACTAATGACCAAGAAGTTTGAGATGTCAATGATGGGTGAGTTGACGTTCTTTCTCGGATTAGAGATTAAACAAGGTTTAGAAGGAACCTTCATCAAACAAGCCAAGTACACCCAAGACATGCTCAAGAGGTTCGAGCTAGAGGACGTCAAGCCAAGTTTTCCAAGTTTTCCATGCCAACCAGATGCAAGATTGCAGTGATCCCAATGGTAAAGCAATGGATCAAAAGGTATATCGCTCCATGATTGGATCCCTTTTTTACCTTTGTGCATCTAGACCGGATATCATGTTGAGTGTAGGGATTTGTGCACGGTTTCAATCTGCACCAAAGGAAAGCCACTTTGCAGCTGTCTAACGAATCTTTCGATATTTGGCTCATACCCCAAACGTTGGCCTATGGTATCCCAAAGGAGAAAGCTTCAATCTAGTGCGCTATTTTGACTCAGATTGGGCGAGACATTGTGTGGAGTGGAGGTCAACTTCTGGAGGATGTCAATTTCTTGGTCGTTCGCTGGTAAGTTGGTCTTCAAAGAAGCAAAACTGTGTTTCACTGTCTTCCATCGAAGCTGGGTATGTTGTAGCTGCAAGTTGTTGTGTACAGTTGCTGTGGATGAGGCAAACTTTGAAGGATTACGGTGTCACTTGTGACAAAGTGCCTCTTCTTTGTGACAATCAAAGTGCTATCAAGATTTCCCTCAATCCGGTGCAACATAGCAAGACCAAGCATATTGATATTCGTCCTCACTTCATCCGTGAGCATATCAAGCGTGGTGATATTGAGGTTCACTTCATCAACACTCAAGAGCAACTTGCAGATATTTTCACTAAGCCCCTAGATGAAGCAAGGTTTCGAGAGTTAAGGCATGAGCTAAATATCATTGATTCAAGTAATGTGGATTGAAACTAGGCACTCTTCACCTCATTCAGCATTATATCTTGCTCTAGGTGTAGGCATGTACATATGAGGAGTGTTGTTCTCTCAATGAACTTTCCCTCCCCCCATTATGCATAAATCGATCAAGTCTTTCACATTAGCCATTATTTATGGCACTTGTGCTTCAAAGATGAGCTTTGGTCATGAACCCAAGGGTAATTATTTGCGATGTCATACCATTTGTCTCAAACATAGGTGGCTCCGGCCACCGCCCCTCCTTGGAAAGGAGGGTTATAACAATGTCAATGAGTATATTTTGTTTGTGTTTCTATTCTGGTACTGACTAGTATGTGTCCATATTGTTTTCTCGCTGTTTTGGAAATTTTTGGATTTTTTCTGAAGTTTCAGGCACGGTACTACCGCTCTGTTAGCGGTACTACCGTGGTCAGGAAGCGGTACTACCACTCTGAAAGCGGTACTACTGCTCTGAAAGCGGTACTACCGCTGACAGAGTTCTTACAGCCTCAGGGGGAGCGGTATTACCGCTGCGAGCGGTACTACTGCGATGACAAGCGGTACTACCGCAATGGCCAGCGGTACTACCGCGATGGCCAGCGTGGTACTACCGCCCTACCCGAGCCATGGGGGGTATTTAAACAGGGGAGGCAGTTTTTCTCCCCATCTTCTTTCTCTCCCATGGATTTCTCTCTCTTTCTCTCAAAACACACCGAAGGGGATCTCCTTCTCCGGCTCTTCTCCTTCCGTACCAGTTGAAGGGATCACCCCCCTTCCTCCTCCTTGTGCCATGGATCCCGGTACCGCCCCTATTCTCCTTCTGTTTATTTGGTATTCATGTTTCTAGGGTTAGGGGCTTGGTGCACTGCCTCCATTGTTATGGCATGATTTTCTTTGTTGCATGGATGGGAGGAGAGCACTTGAGAGTGTTACATTGTGTTAGTTGAATAGATTATGCATACTTTGGGTCTCTGGTTGTATCAAATCTATAGCACCACTGTGAGATCTGTAAACACACGGTACTAGCGCTTGTAGTGTGGTAGTACCGTTCTGCAAGCGGTACTACCGTTGTACCCTATATGCATGATCTGATCTGTTTTCATCTGAATTTATCTAGTGTTCTGGACTTTGCCATGACTTCTTTCTGTCGTTTTCTTGTGTTTGTGTTGCGTGTCACAGGTGGTGGCTCGCGTCGCTCAAACCCAGTTCGTGCCACTCAGTCCAAGAGGAACCGCAACCCTGATGTTCCGGAAGGTTCCAACCCCCCGAAGCGCAATGTCAAGCGGACTGCATCCAAGGACAAGGAGGCCAACGTTGACTATGACACTATGCCTCTTGCTGAATTTGTGGCTCGCCGAAAGCGCAACCCCTATGCAAATGAGAGGACTCAGATCAAGGGTTGTGAGCTATACTCGTCAAAGCAGCAAGCAATGATCTATCAAGATGTCATTCTGACTAAGAAGAACAACTTTGTCCAGGTGCAGTGGATTGATCTTAACCATCTCCAGAAGGACCTTGCATATTTTGGAGAAGCTCTGAACATGGTACATCAGCTGGGTATTGAGGACCTCATCTCCTTTCACTTTCACTTTGATCCTAAGATAGTGGCACAGTTCTTTGTCTCTGTCCACTTTCATTCTCATGAGGCTGGTACTACGACCTGGTGACTAAAGGAGAGAGGTTGGCTGGCACTTGGGATGATTTTATGAAGCTTCTGCATATCCGTGATGAGGGGCTGCTTACTCCTGTTGGTTTGCGCCCTCATGCCAACTCCGATGCTACCCCAAAGGACAAGCTGCTGCCCTTCTACATCAAGAAGAATGTGCTCAACACCTTCTTGGATGTCATGCATAGGATCTTCCGCAACACTCTGTTTCCTCGGGTTGGTGGCAACAAAGACCAAGTACATTCTTATTTGGTGGGCATGCTCCTTATGTGTGAGCAGGGACGAACGAAGAACTCTGGCCCCGTCGATGTGTCTCATGTGATGTCGTGTGAGCTTCAGATGGATTCGTTCAACCGTAAGGTCCCCATATATGGGCCTTACCTGTACTACTTCATCAAGAAGATGCGGTCTAAGTCCCTTCCTCACGTACCCTTCCCTGCAACTGAGTGTATCTGCCATGAGCCCATCAAACTGCGCCAGCAGAACAAGTGGGCCAACACCTCCACTTCACGTGCTGCTGATCGCATGGAATCTGAGGATGAGGAGGCTGATGCTGCTGCTGAGGATGAGAGCAACTGTGACACACATACCCGTTCTTCTGCTGAGCCGTCTGGGGCCAAGAAGCTGAAGGACCGGATGAGGACTCTATTCTGCATGCAGGCGAAGGGGCAGTACATGACACATGTGGCCCATAAGGAGAGCCGTCAGAGGGATAAGCGTATCATGAGGAAGCTTGGCGTGCACTTCTCGAGCGGATCTGAGGAGATCATCACTCCACAGGATGATTGGCTGAAGGCTAGAGAGCTACAGTGGGCTGAGTCTGAGCAGGAGGAGTCTGATGAGGAGCCTGAGGAGGAGACTGATGAGGAGGCTGCGGAGGACACTGATGAGAAGTCTGATGGCTGAGCTACCGCGTGTGTCGTAGGTGTCCTCTTTGCCTTTTTGGTGTCCTGATGCCAAAGGGGGAGAGAGTGTGGGGATTTGCTTTGCTTTGGTTTATTGTTCTTTTTCCGAGTCTCTATTTGCTGAACTTGGCTGGTTTTATCTTGTTGGATGATTTATTATGTGTGTGAGACTCTTAGTCATATGGTGTGAGACATATGCCATCCCAATAATATCTTTATTGTCTCTCTATATGTTAGCCTGTGAGTTCATTTATATTATGCCCTTATCTTTATGCTCACATGTCATACTTTGCTTCCTTACTTAGTGTTGTATCAGGTCATTGCAAGGAGTATCCGTCTATGATTTCTATGGGGTGATTTTCCTTGTATTGTGTGCTTTGTTGTTCATAGCACTACTCTTAACATGCACAAATCTAGGGGGAGCGAATCTATAGTTTATAGACTTTGGGGTTTGCACATGTCTATATTGTTGGAAATACGCCCTAGAGGCAATAATAAATAGTTATTATCATATTTCATGTTTAAAGATAATCGTTTATTATCCATGCTATAATTGTATTGAATGAAAACATAGATACATGTGTGGATACATAGACAAAACAATGTCCCTAGCAAGCCTCTAGTTGGCTAGCCAGTTGATCAATGATAGTCCAGGTTTTCTGATTATGAGCAAGTGTTGTCACTTGATAACTGGATCACATCATTAGGAGAATCATGGGATGGACTAGACCCAAACTATGAACGTAGCATATTGATCGTGTCGTTTTATTGCTATTGTTTTCTGCGTGTCAACTATTTGTTCCTATGACCATGAGATCATATAACTCACTGGCACCTGAGGAATACCTTGTGTGCATCAAACGTCACAACGTAACAGGGTGACTATAAAGGTGTTCTACAGGTATATCCGAAGGTGTCCGTTGAGTTAGTATGGATCAAGACTGGGATTTGTCACTCCGTATGACGGAGATGTATCTCGGGGCCCACTCGGTAATACAACATCACACACAAGCCTTGCAAGCAATGTGACTAAGTATAAGTCACGGGATCTTGTATTACGGAACGAGTAAAGAGACTTGCCGGTAACGAGATTGAAATAGGTATGCGGATACCGACGATCAAATCTCGGGAAAGTAACATACCGAAGGACAAAGGGAATGACATACGGGATTATATGAGTCCTTGACACTGAGGTTCAACCGATAAGTTCTTTGGAGAATATGTAGGATCCAATATGGGCATCCAGGTCCTGCTATTGGATATTGACCGAGGAGTGCCTCGGGGCATGTCTACATAGTTCTCGAACCCGCAGGGTCTGCACACTTAAGGTTCGATGATGTTTTAGTATAGTTGAGTAATATGTGTGGTTACCGAATGTTGTTCGCAGTCTCGGATGAGACCACGGACGTCAAGAGGGTTTCCGGAATTGTCCGGAAACGAAGATTGATATATAGGATGGCTTCATTTGGTTAGCGGAAGGTTTTCGGGCATTACCGGGAAAGTACCGGGAGTGACGAACAGGTTCCGGAAGTTCACTGGGAGGGGGGCAACCCACCCGGGGGAAGCCCAATGGCCCTAGGGGTGGCCCACCAGCCCTTAGTGGGCTGGTGGGACAGCCCAAGAGGGCCTTGGCGCCAAGGAAAGAAAACCAAAGAAAAAGAAAAAAAAAGAGGTGGGAAGGAAGAGAAGGACTCCACTTTCCAATCCTAATTGGAGTAGGACTCCTCCTCTCCCCTGGCCGGAGCACCCTTGAGGGCTTGGCCCTCAAGGCAAGCCTCCTCCCCCTCCCTCCTATATATAGTGGTGATTTTGGGCTGATTTGAGACAACTTTTGCCACATACAACTCAGATCCAGACACCATAGTTTTACCTCTAGATCGTATTTCTGCGGAGCTCGAGCGGAGCCCTGCAGGAGTAGATCCTCACCACCACCGGAGCGCCGTCACGCTGACGGAGAACTCATCTACTTCTCCGTCTTGCTTGCTGGATCTAGAAGGCCGATATCATCGTCGATCTGTATGAGTGCTGAACGCGGAGGTGCCGTCCGTTTGGCACTAGATCGGAACGGATCGTGGGATGGATCGCGGGACGGTTCATGGGACGGTTCGTGGGGATGATCGAGGGACGTGAAGACGTTCTACTACATCAACCACGTTTCTTAAACGCTTTCTTCTATGCGATCTACAATGGTACGTAGATCCAAATCTCCTCTCGTAGATGGACATCACCATGATAGGTCTTCGTGTGCGTAGGAAATTTTTTGTTACCCATGCAACGTTCCCCAACAGTGGCATCATGAGCTAGGTTCATGCTGTTGGGGAACGTCGCATGGGAAACAAAAATTTTCCTACGCGCACGAAGACCTATCATGGTGATGTCCATCTACGAGAGGGGATGAGTGATCTACGTACCCTTGTAGATCGTACAGCAGAAGCGTTAGTGAATGCGGTTGATGTAGTGGAACGTCCTCATGTCCCTCGATCCGCCCCGCGAACAATCCCGCGATCAGTCCCACGATCTAGTACCGAACGGACGGCACCTCCGCGTTCAGCACACGTACAGCTCGACGATGATCTTGGACTTCTTGATCCAGCAAGAGAGACGGAGAGGTAGAAGAGTTTTCCGGCAGCGTGACGGCGCTCCGGAGGTTGGTGATGACCTTGTCTCAGCAGGGCTCCGCCCGAGCTCCTCAGAAACGCGATCTAGAGGAAAAACCGTGGAGGTATGTGGTCGGGCTGCCGTGGGAAAGTCGTCTCAAATCAGCCCTAAAACCTCCGTATATATAGGTGGGAGGGAGGGGACATTGCCTTGGGGCTCAAGGAGCCCCAAGGGGGTCGGCCGAGTCCAAGGGGGGAGGACTCCCCCCCCCAAACCGAGTTGGACTTGGTTTGGTGGGAGGGAGTCCCCCTTCCTTCCCACCTCCTCCCTTTTTTTTCCTTTTCTCTTGATTTTTTCTTCTTAGCGCATAGAGCCCTTTTGGGCTATCCCACCAGCCCACTAAGGGCTGGTGTGCCACCCTCAAGGCCTATGGGCTTCCCCGGGGTGGGTTGCCCCCCCGGTGAACTCCCGGAACCCATTCGTCATTCCCGGTACATTCCCGGTAACTCCGAAAACCTTCCGGTAATCAAATGAGGTCATCCTATATATCAATCTTCGTTTCCGGACTATTCCGGAAACCCTGGTGACGTCCGTGATATCATCCGGGACTCCGAACAACATTCGGTAACCAACCATATAACTCAAATACGCATAAAACAACGTCGAACCTTAAGTGTGCAGACCCTGCGGGTTCGAGAACTATGTAGACATGACCCGAGAGACTCCTCGGTCAATATCCAATAGCGGGACCTGGATGCCCATATTGGATCCTACATATTCTACGAAGATCTTATCGTTTGAACCTCAGTGCCAAGGATTCATATAATCCCGTATGTCATTCCCTTTGTCCTTCGGTATGTTACTTGCCCGAGATTCGATCATCAGTATCCGCATACCTATTTCAATCTCGTTTACTGGCAAGTCTCTTTACTCGTTCCGTAATACAAGATCCCGCAACTTACACTAAGTTACATTGCTTGCAAGGCTTGTGTGTGATGTTGTATTACCGAGTGGGCCCCGAGATACCTCTCCGTTCACACGGAGTGACAAATCCCAGTCTTGATCCATACTAACTCAACTAACACCTTCGGAGAGACCTGTAGAGCATCTTTATAGTCACCCAGTTACGTTGCGACGTTTGATACACACAAAGCATTCCTCCGGTGTCAGTGAGTTATATGATCTCATGGTCATAGGAATAAATACTTGACACGCAGAAAACAATAGCAACAAAACGACACGATCAACACGCTACGTCTATTAGTTTGGGTCTAGTCCATCACGTGATTCTCCTAATGACGTGATCCAGTTATCAAGCAACAACACCTTGTTCATAATCAGAAGACACTGACTATCTTTGATCAACTGGCTAGCCAACTAGAGGCTTGCTAGGGACGGTGTTTTGTCTATGTATCCACACATGTAAATGAGTCTTCATTCAATACAATTATAGCATGGATAATAAACGATTATCTTGATACAGGAATTATAATAATAACTATATTTATTATTGCCTCTAGGGCATAATTCCAACAGTCTCCCACTTGCACTAGAGTCAATAATCTAGCCCTCACATCACCATGTGAATTACATTGTAATAAATCTAACACCCATACAGTTCTGGTGTTAATCATGTTTTGGCCGTGGAAGAGGTTTAGTCAGCGGGTCTGCTACATTCAGATCCGTGTGCACTTTGCATATATTCACGTCCTCTCCTTCGACGTAGTCGCGGATGAGGTTGAAGCGTCGTTTGATGTGTCTGGTCTTCTTGTGAAACCGTGGTTCCTTTGCTAAGGCAATGGCACCAGTGTTGTCACAGAACAAGGTTATTGGATTCAGTGCGCTTGGCACCACTCCAAGATCCGTCATGAACTGCTTCATCCAGACACCCTCCTTAGCCGCCTCCGAGGCAGCCATGTACTCCGCTTCACATGTAGAATCTACTACGACGCTTTGCTTGGAACTGCACCAGCTTATTGCACCCCCATTAAGAATAAATACGTATCCGGTTTGTGACTTAGAGTCGTCCGGATCTGTGTCAAAGCTTCCATCGACGTAACCTTTTACGGCGAGCTCTTCGTCAGCTCCATACACGAGAAACATCTCCTTAGTCCTTTTCAGGTACTTCAGGATATTCTTGACCGCTGTCCAGTGATCCACTCCTGGATTACTCTGGAACCTACCTGCCATACTTATGGCCAGGCTAACATCCGGTCTAGTGCACAACATCACATACATGATAGAACCTATGGCTGAAGCATAGGGGACGGAGCGCATATGCTCTCTATCTGCATCAGATGCTGGGCACTGAGTCTTACTCAATCTCGTACCTTGTAGAACTGGCAAGAACCTTTAATTGGATTGTTCCATTTTGAACCTCTTCAAAACTTTATCAAGGTATGTGCTTTGTGAAAGTCCTATCAGGCGTTTTGATCTATCCCTATAGATCTTAATGCCTAGAATGTAAGTAGCTTCTCCTAGGTCCTTCATTGAGAAACTTTTATTCAAGTAATCCTTTATGCTCTCTAAAAACTCTACGTTGTTTCCAATCAGCAATATGTCATCCACATATAATATTAGAAACGCCACAGAGCTCCCACTCACTTTCTTGTAAATACAAGATTCTCCAACCACTTGTATAAACCCAAATGCTTTGATCACCTCATCAAAGCGTTTGTTCCAACTCCGAGATGCTTGCACCAGTCCATAAATGGATCGCTCGAGCTTGCACACCTTGTTAGCATTCTTAGGATCGACAAAACCTTCGGGTTGTATCATATACAACTCTTCCTTAAGGAAACCGTTAAGGAACGCCGTTTTGACATCCATCTGCCAGATTTCATAATCGAAAAATGCAGCTATTGCTAACATGATTCTGACGGATTTAAGCATCGCTACGGGTGAGGAAGTCTCATCGTAGTCAACTCCTTGAACTTGTGAAAAACCCTTTGCCACAAGTCGAGCTTTATAAACGGTCAAATTACCGTCAGCGTCCGTCTTCCTCTTAAAGATCCATTTGTTCTGAATGGCCTTGCGTCCCTCAGGTAGTACCTCCAAAGTCCACACTTTGTTCTCATACATGGATCCTATCTCGGACTTCATGGCTTCCAGCCATTTGTTGGAATCTGGGCCCACCATTGCTTCTTCATAATTCGCAGGTTCATTGTTGTCTAACAACATGATTGATAAGACAGGATTACCGTACCACTCTGGAGCAGCACGTGGTCTCGTCGACCTGCGTGGTTCGACAGAAACTTGAACTGGAGTTTCATGATCATTATCATTAACTTCCTCCTCAACCGACGTCGCAACGATAGAGGTTTCCCCTTGCCCTGCGCCACCATCCAGAGGGATGAGAGGTTCGACAACCTCGTCAAGTTCTATCTTCCTCCCACTCAATTCTCTCGAGAGAAACTCCTTCTCGAGAAAAGCTCTGTTTTTAGCAACAAACACTTTGCCCTCGGATTTGAGATAGAAGGTGTACCCAACTGTCTCTTTTGGGTAACCTATGAAGACGCACCTTTCCGCTTTGGGTTCCAGCTTTTCAGGCTAAAGCTTTTTGACATAAGCATCACATCCCCAAATTTTAAGAAACGACAACTTTGGCCTTTTGTCATACCACAGTTCGTATGGTGTCGTCTCAACGGATTTTGATAGTGCCCTATTTAAAGTGAATGTAGCTGTTTCTAATGCATAGCCCCAAAATGATAACGGCAAATCAGTAAGAGACATCATAGATCGCACCATCTCCAATAGAGTACGATTACGACGTTCGGACACACCATTACGCTGTGGTGTTCCAGGCGATGTTAACTGTGAAACAATTCCACATTGTCTTAAGTGAGCACCAAACTCGAAACTCAGATATTCACCCCCACGATCAGACCGTAGGAACTTGATCTTCTTGTTATGATGATTTTCCACTTCACTCTGAAATTGCTTGAACTTTTCAAATGTTTCAGACTTGTGCTTCATCAAGTAGACATAACCATATCTACTTAAATCGTCAGTGAAGGTGAGAAAATATCGATATCCGCCGCGTGCCTCCACACTCATCGGACCACACACATCGGTATGTATGATTTCCAACAAGTCACTTGCACGCTCCATTGTTCCTGAGAACAGAGTCTTAGTAATCTTGCCCATGAGGCATGGTTCGCACGTGTCAAGTGAATCAAAGTCAAGTGACTCCAAAAGTCCATCAACATGGAGTTTCTTCATGCGTTTTACACCAATATGACCTAAGCGGCAGTGCCACAAAAATATGGCGCTATCATTGTTAACTCTAACTCTTTTGGTCTCAATGTTATGTATATGCGTATCGCTATCAAGATTCAATATGAACAATCCTCTCACATTGGGTGCATGACCATAAAAGATGTTACTCATAGAAATAGAACAACCATTATTCTCTGACTTAAAAGAGTAACCGTCTCGCAATAAACAAGATCCAGATATAATGTTCATGCTCAACGCAGGCACTAAATAACAATGATTCAAGTTCATCACTAATCCTGACGGTAACTGAAGTGACACTGTGCCGACGGCGATTGCATCAACCTTGGAACCATTTCCTACGCGCATCGTCACTTCATGTTTCGCCAGCCTTCGCCTATTCCGCAGTTCCTGTTTCGAGTTGCAAATATGAGCAACAGAACCGGTATCGAATACCCAGGCACTACTACGAGAGCCGGTTAAGTACACATCAATAACATGTATATCAAATATACCTGATTTTTCTTTGCCCGCCTTCTTATCTGCCAGATACTTGGGGCAATTGCGCTTCCAGTGACCCATACCCTTGCAATAGTAACACTCTGTTTCAGGCTTAGGTCCAGCTTTGGGTTTCTTCGTCGGATTGGCAACAGGCTTGTCGCTCTTCTTTGAATTACCCTTCTTGCCTTTGCCGTTTCTCTTGAAACTAGTGGTCTTATTCACCATCAACACTTGATGCTCTTTACGGAGTTTAGACTCTGCGACTTTCAGCATCGCAAACAACTCGCCGGGAGACTTGTTCATCCCTTGCATGTTGTAGTTCAACACAAAGCCTTTATAGCTTGGCGGCAGTGATTGAAGGATTCTATCAGTGATAGCCTCTTGCGGGAGTTCAATCCCCAGCTCAGCTAGACGGTTTGAGTACCCAGACATTTTGAGCACATGTTCACTGACAGACGAGTTATCCTCCATCTTGCAAGCATAGAATTTATCGGAGGTCTCGTACCTCTCGATCCGGGCGTTCTTCTGAAAGATAAACTTCAACTCCTGGAACATCTCAAATGCTCCATGACGCTCAAAGCGACATTGAAGTCCCGGTTCTAAGCCATACAAGACTGCACATTGAACTACTGAGTAGTCCTCCTTACGTGCTAACCAAGCGTTCTTAACATCCTGATCAGCCGTAGCGGGTGGTTCATCTCCTAGCGCAGCATTAAGGACATAATCCTTCTTCCCAGCTTGTAAGATTAGCTTAAGATTACGAGCCCAGTCTACAAAGTTGCTTCCATCATCTTTCAACTTAGCATTCTCTAGGAACGTATTAAAATTCAGGGTGACTGTCGCGTGAGCCATGATCTACAACACAAATATATTCAAAGTGGACTTAGACTATGTTCAAGATAATTAGAGTTTAACTTAATCAAATTATTTGCTAAACTCCCACTCAAAAAGTACATCTCTCTAGTCATTTGAGTGGTTCATGATCCACTTACACTAGCTCAAGTCCGATCATCATGTGAGTTGAGCATAGTTTCAGTGGTAAGCATCCCTATGCTAATCATATCATCTATATGATTCATGATCGACCTTTCGGTCTCATGTGTTCCGAGGCCATGTCTGCACATGCTAGGCTCGTCAAGCTTAACCCGAGTGTTCCGCGAGCGCAACTGTTTTGCACCCGTTGTATGTGAACGTTGAGTCTATCACACCCGATCATCACGTGGTGTCTCGAAACGACAAACTGTAGCAACGGTGCACAGTCGGGGAGAACACAATTTCGTCTTGAAATTTTAGTGAGAGATCACCTCATAATGCTACCGTCGTTCTAAGCAAAATAAGGTGCATAAAGGGATTAACATCACATGCAATTCATAAGTGACATGATATGGCCATCATCACGTGCTTCTTGATCTCCATCACCAAAGCACCGGCACGATCTTCTTGTCACCGGCGCCACACCATGATCTCCATCAACGTGTTGCCATCGGGGTTGTCGTGCTACTCATGTTATTACTACTAAAGCTACATCCTAGCAAAATAGTAAACGCATCTGCAAGCACACACGTTAGTATAAAGACAACCCTATGGCTCCTGCCGGTTGCCGTACCATCGACGTGCAAGTCGATATTTCTATTACAACATGATCATCTCATACATCCAATATATCACATCACATCATTGGCCATATCATATCACAAGCATACCCTGCAAAAACAAGTTAGATGTCCTCTAATTTGTTGTTGCATATTTTACGTGGTGACCGTGGGTATCTAGTAGGATCGCATCTTACTTACGCAAACACCACAACGGAGATATATGAGTTGCTATTTAACCTCATCCAAGGACCTCCTCAGTCAAATCCGATTCAACTAAAGTTGGAGAAACCGACACTTGCCAGTCATCTTTGAGCAACGGATTTACTCGTAACGATGAAACCAGTCTCTCGTAAGCGTACGAGTAATGTCGGTCCAAGCCGCTTCAATCCAACAATACCGCGGAATCAAGAAAAGACTAAGGAGGGAAGCAAAACGCACATCACCGCCCACAAAAACTTTTGTGTTCTACTCGAGAAGACATCTACGCATGAACCTAGCTCATGATGCCACTTGTGGGGAACGTCGCATGGGAAACAAAAAATTTCCTACGCGCACGAAGACCTATCATGGTGATGTCCATCTACGAGAGGGGATGAGTGATCTACGTACCCTTGTAGATCGTACAGCAGAAGCGTTAGTGAATGCGGTTGATGTAGTGGAACGTCCTCATGTCCCTCGATCCGCCCCGCGAACAATCCCGCGATCAGTCCCACGATCTAGTACCGAACGGACGGCACCTCCGCGTTCAGCACACGTACAGCTCGACGATGATCTCGGACTTCTTGATCCAGCAAGAGAGACGGAGAGGTAGAAGAGTTCTCCGGCAGCATGACGGCGCTCCGGAGGTTGGTGATGACCTTGTCTCAGCAGGGCTCCGCCCGAGCTCCTCAGAAACGCGATCTAGAGGAAAAACCGTGGAGGTATGTGGTCGGGCTGCCGTGGGAAAGTCGTCTCAAATCAGCCCTAAAACCTCCGTATATATAGGTGGGAGGGAGGGGACCTTGCCTTGGGGCTCAAGGAGCCCCAAGGGGGTCGGCCGAGTCCAAGGGGGGAGGACTCCCCCCCCCAAACCGAGTTGGACTTGGTTTGGTGGGAGGGAGTCCCCCTTCCTTCCCACCTCCTCCCTTTTTTTTCCTTTTCTCTTGATTTTTTCTTCTTAGCGCATAGAGCCCTTTTGGGCTACCCCACCAGCCCACTAAGGGCTGGTGTGCCACCCTCAAGGCCTATGGGCTTCCCCGGGGTGGGTTGCCCCCCCCGGTGAACTCCCGGAACCCATTCGTCATTCCCGGTACATTCCCGGTAACTCTGAAAACCTTCCGGTAATCAAATGAGGTCATCCTATATATCAATCTTCGTTTCCGGACTATTCCGGAAACCCTGGTGACGTCCGTGATATCATCCAGGACTCCGAACAACATTCGGTAACCAACCATATAACTCAAATACGCATAAAACAACGTCGAACCTTAAGTGTGCAGACCCTGCGGGTTCGAGAACTATGTAGACATGACCCGAGAGACTCCTCGGTCAATATCCAATAGCGGGACCTGGATGCCCATATTGGATCCTACATATTCTACGAAGATCTTATCGTTTGAACCTCAGTGCCAAGGATTCATATAATCCCGTATGTCATTCCCTTTGTCCTTCGGTATGTTACTTGCCCGAGATTCGATCATCAGTATCCGCATACCTATTTCAATCTCGTTTACCGGCAAGTCTCTTTACTCGTTCCGTAATACAAGATCCCGCAACTTACACTAAGTTACATTGCTTGCAAGGCTTGTGTGTGATGTTGTATTACCGAGTGGGCCCCGAGATACCTCTCCGTTCACACGGAGTGACAAATCCCAGTCTTGATCCATACTAACTCAACTAACACCTTCGGAGAGACCTGTAGAGCTTCTTTATAGCCACCCAGTTACGTTGCGATGTTTGATACACACAAAGAATTCCTCCGGTGCCAGTGAGTTATATGATCTCATGGTCATAGGAATAAATACTTGACACGCAGAAAACAGTAGCAACAAAATGACACGATCAACATGCTACGTCTATTAGTTTGGGTCTAGTCCATCACGTGATTCCACTAATGACGTGATCCAGTTATCAAGCAACAACACCTTGTTCATAATCAGAAGACACTGACTATCTTTGATCAACTGGCTAGCCAACTAGAGGCTTGCTAGGGACGGTGTTTTGTCTATGTATCCACACATGTAAATGAGTCTTCATTCAATACAATTATAGCATGGATAATAAACGATTATCTTGATACAGGAATTATAATAATAACTATATTTATTGTTGCCTCTAGGGCATAATTTCAACAGTGAAGACGGTGGTTCGTGGGGATGATCGAGGGACGTGAAGACGTTCTACTACATCAACCACGTTTCTTAAACGCTTTCTTCTGTGCGATCTACAATGGTACGTAGATCCAAATCTCCTCTCGTAGATGGACATCACCATGATAGGTATTCGTGTGCGTAGGAAATTTTTTGTTACCCATGCAACGTTCCCCAACAGTGGCATCATGAGCTAGGTTCATGCGTAGATGTCATATCGAGTAGAACACAAAGGGTTTTGTGTACAGTGATGTTTGATTTGCTGCCCTCCTTAGTCTTTCCTCGATTCGGCGGTATTGTGGGATTGCAGCGGCCCAGACCAACATTATTCGTACGCTTACGAAAGACTGGTTTCATCGATTGACATGCAACCTCGTTGCATAAAGATGACTGACGGGTGTTGGTTTCTTCAACTTTAGTTGAATTGGTTTTGACCGATGCGGTCCTTGGAGAGGTTAAATAGCAAAATTTTCACATCTCCGTTGTGGTTTTTGCGTAAGTAAGATGCGATCATACTAGATACCCATAGCAGCCACGTAAAACATGCAACAACAAATTAGAGGACGTCTAACTTGTTTTTGCAGAGTATGCTTGTGATATGATATGGTCAATAACGTGATGTGATATATTGGATGTATGAGATGATCATGTTGTAATAGTTAATATCGACTTGCACGTCGATGGTATGGCAACCGGCAGGAGCCATACATTTGTCTTTAAACTAACGTTTGTGTTTGCAGATGCGTTTACTATATTGCTAGGACGTAGCTTTAGTAGTAATAGCATAAGTAGCACGACAACCCCGTTGGCGACACGTTGATGGAGATCATGGTGTGGCGCCGGTGACAAGAAGATCGTGCCGGTGCTTTGGTGATGGAGATCAAGAAGCACATGATGATGGCCATATCATGTCACTTATGAATTGCATGTGATGTGAATCCTTTTATGCACCTTATTTTGCTTAGAATGACGGTAGCATTATGAGGTGATCTCTCACTAAAATTTCAAGACAAAATTGTGTTCTCCCCGACTGTGCACCGTTGCTATAGTTCGTCGTTTCGAGACACCACGTGATGACCGGGTGTGATAGACTTGATGACCCACAAGCGTATGGGATCGCAGCAGTTTTTGAGGGTAGAGTATTCGACCCAAATTTGTTGATTCGCCAAGATAGGAAGCGAAAGAATATTCTCAAGTATTAGCAGCTGAGTTCGTCTCTCCCTCCCGTGGCAGCGGGGTCCTAATGGAAACTATGGGATATTAAGGTTCTCCTTTTAATAAAGAACCGGACCAATGCATTAACACGTGGTGAATACATGAACTCCTCATACTATGTTCATCTCCGGGAGTGGTCCCGACTATTGTCACTCCGGGGTTCCCGGGTCATAACACATAGTAGGTGACTACAACTTGCAAGATAGGATCTAAAACACACATATATTGGCGACAACATAATAGGTTCAGATCTGAAATCATGGCACTCGGGTCCTAGTGACAAGCATTAAGCATAGCCAAGTAGTAGCAACATCAATCTAGAACATAGTGGATACTAGGGATCAATCCCCGTCAAGAACTAACTTGATTACATGATAGATCTCATCGAACTCATCACCGTCCAGCAAGCCTACGATGAGATTACTCACGAACGATGAAGAGCATCATGGAATTGTCGATGGAGAAAGGTTGATGATGACGATGGCGACGATTTCCCCTCTCCGGAGCCCGAAACGGACTCCGGATCTGCCCTCCAGATGAAGAACAGGATGTGGTGGCACCTCCGTATCGCAAAACGCGATGAAACCTTCTCTCTGATTTTTTTTCGGGCGAGACGGAAGATATAGAGCTGAGTTTGGGGGCGGTGGTGCCATGTGGGCCCCACAAGCCTGCACGGCGCGACCTAGGGGGGTGGCCGCGGCCTGTGGGCTTGTGGCCTACTAGCACGCCCCCTCCGGTGGATCTTTGCGCATGTATTTTTCTTTTATTCCAGAAAAAATCTCCGTAAATTTTCAGGACATTCCGAGAACTTGTATTTCTGCAGAAAAACAACACCATGGCAATTCTGCTGAAAACAGCGTCAGTCCGGGTTAGTTCCATTCAAATCATCCAACTTAGAGTCCAAAACAAGGGCAAAAGAGTTTGGAAAAGTAGATACGACGGAGACGTATCAACTCCCCCAAGCTTAAAGCCTTGCTTGTCCTCAAGCAACTCCGTTGACAAATTGAGAGAGACAAAAGAAAAACTTTGGGGAACTCTGTTTGATCTTGTTGTTGCAACTATGTCTAACTCATAACCAAATTTCAGCAACATCACAAGCAAACCACATAAGCAAATGACATCTAGGTCTCACGGTAAACTCATATTAATGGCATAATCAGCTAGCGAGCAAATAATAATAAGTCTCAAACGTCAACACTTCAATTAAAACAACATGAAGCAGTACGAACAGGTGCTATCTCGCTAGCTCTTTCTGAGACCGCAAAACATAAATGCAGAGCACCTTCAAAGACCAAGGGTGACTAAACATTATAATTCAAGGCAATGAAGATGTAGTCATAGTCACACTCAACACAGTTAAAAGCAAAGAAGAAAATTGATAGAGGTGCTCTCTAATTGGTGCTTTTGTAAGAGGAGGATGACTCAACAGGAACATAAATAGACAGGCCCTTCGCAGAGGGAAGCATTGATTTGCAGAGGTGCTAGAGCTCAAGCTTTGAAAACAGATATAATAATTTTGGGTGGCATGCTTTCATTGTCAACGCAATGACTAAGAGTTCTCAACATCTTCCATGCTACACATGCTATAGGCGGTTCCCGAACAGAAAAGTAAAGTTTTGACTCCCCCACCACCAATCAATCACACTCCACGGCTAGCCGAATCCTCGGGTACCGTCCATACCAACATCAATCAGTTTTGTTTGCAATTATCTTTTCGATTTGAGCATGGAACTGGGTATTCCAATTACCGGCCCCTTTCTCGTGAATGATAGTAAATAAACACATATCGAGGATAACACGCCTAGCATGGAAGATACCAATAGCCCCCTGTCACCACATGAGTGGTTCGGGCATGCAAAACAAATTATTTCTTGAAGATTGAGAATGGCACATGCAAATTTACTTGGAACGGCAGGTAGATACCGCGTATAGGTAGTTATGGTGGACTCATATGGAACAACTTTGGGTTTATGGGAGGTGGACGCACAAGCAGTATTCCCGCTTAGTACAAGTAAAGGCTAGGAAAAGATTGGGAAGCGACCAACTAGAGAGCGACAACAGTCATCAAAATGCATTGAGATTAACTAACATTGAGTGCAAGCATGAGTAGGACATAAATCACCAAGAAAATGAACATCATAGAGGCTATGTTGATTTTGTTTCAACTACATGCGTGAACATGCGCCAAGTCAAGCCACTTGAATCATTCAAAGGATTCAAAGGAGGATACCATCCTATCATACTACAACACAGTCATCTCAAAATTCATGTGGGCATCCAAGACAAACCATTATAAGCTCCTAGCTAAGTAAGCATGGCATAAGCAACTATGATCTCTAAGTTTTCATTGCAAACATGTTTCTCTCACAACAAAGCTGAATCACGCATGATGAGCTAGTCATATTTACAAAAACAAAATAGATCGAGTTCATACCAGCTTTTCCAGGCTCAATCACTTCATCATATATCGTCATTATTGCCTTTCACCTCCACGACCGAACGATGTGAACAATAATAAGCGTGCTCGTTCATTGGACTAAAGCTGGAATCTGCAGGCAAACACAAAGGAGAAGACAACGTAATATGGCTCTTTGAAAGCTAAACATGTATGCATGCAAGAGCCACTAAACATTGTAACCAATATCTTCTACCTTGACCCAAAGAAAAAGAAAACTATTTACACGGGAAAGCTCCCGACAAGCAAAAGAAGAAAAGAAAATATTTTTGGGTTTTCTCAAACTAGACAGACACACGAAAAGAAAACGAGAAAAAGAAAATAAACTAGCATGGATGATACAGTGGCAAAGTGTGAACACCGGCTAACAAAGTGAAAGGATAAGCAAGAATATAAAGTCGGTGAGAACACGTACTTCCCCAAGCTTAGGCTTTTGGCCTAACTTGGTCTAATCCCAAGGATGGTCCTGGCAAAACCCAAAATCATAAACGGGGTTATACGGGAGTGCTGCAGCCACTGCCTGAATAGCTGCCTCACGGAGACGAGAAGCCTTTGCCTCCCTCTCATACTCCTCTGCCTCTCCTCTGGTTATGTAATATCTCTGTTTTACCTGAAAGTCAAAGAAGGCAGGAGCAGGATGGGTAATATGGAAAACACGCTGCGGTTAAATATCAATCGGTATAGGAGGGATTCATCATCCCTCTGAAGGAACTGGTAGCGTGTCATAGCGACGCGGTCAAGGAAAGATGTATGGAGCGGGGGATCTCCTTCGCGGATGGGTACTCCAAGAAAATTTGCTATGCGAGTGGCATAGATCCCACCAAAGAAATCCCCTTCTATTGCATTCTTATTCAACCTCCTTGCTATAATAGCTCCCATGTTGAAGCTTTTGTCACCTGTCACTGCGCTCTTAAGGATACTAAGGTCGGGTGCGCAGAGGTGACAATGCTCAATCTTGCCATTAATGCATCTGCCTATGAAAAGGGCAAAATAATGCAAGGCAGGAAAATGAATACTCCCCATGGTAGCTTGCGTAATATCTCTAGTTTCTCCAACTGTAATACTAGAGCAAAAATCTCTAACCGAAGATTTAGGAGGATCATTGAGGCTACCCCAAATAGGTATTTTGCAGATTCTACTGAAATCATCTAAATCCATGGTATAAGATTTATCATAGAGATCAACAGTACCGATGTCTCACGACCAGCTGAAAATTTGAATCTACAAACAAAAGAGGCAGTGAGAGCAACATACTATTCACATTTATCGGAGATGAATTCTTTGAGTCCGACGTTGTGAACAAGTGCATCAAACTCATCTTTGAAACCTGCCTCAATCATAAATTCATCAGAAGGCCATTCACATGGTTGTACATGCGCGTCCCTTGGTTGGTAAGGATCAGGCTCCCGAATCGCAAGACGGGGACCTCTCTTGCTTGAGGAACCACCATGAAAGTTTCTCCTGATCATCTTCCTTTTCTGAAATTTTCAGTGACCCAAAGGAAAAATGAACAAGGCTCAACTAAACTCGTAGCAACTACTCCGCCAAGTGCCTAGAGGCCATATTACGCATCAAAACTACTTGGGACCAACTAAAATTAGCATGCAAAGCTCAAGAACATGGTCACCAAGGCAACAAAAATATGCGGAGTATAAGGCACTAGAGCAAAAACTAATTGGACCAATGGAGGAGTCACTTACCAAGAAGTAATTTCCCCAAAACAGTTCGGAGAACGGTGATTTGAGCAAAGAGATCGAAAATCCCAGCAAGAGGAGCAAGAACACGGGTTTGAGCTGCGAAACGATTTTTTCTGGAGGTAGGAGAAGCGGATGAGAGCAAGAATGAGTGGAGGGGGTGCCTGTGGGCCCCACAAGCTTGGGTGGTGCGGCCAGGGGGTGCCCGCGCCCCTAGGGCTTGTGGCCCACTGGTGTGGCCCCCAGACAGACTCTTTGTCTCAGTATTTTTCAAAAAATCCAGAAAGAATCATACTTTATTTTCACGACGTTCGGAGAACTTTTATTTCCGGGGTACTATTCTACCGAACGCTAAGACAGAAAACAGGGAAAACTAAACTAAATCTATCATTTTTCTTCTAAGCAACGGAAGGTGAAAGCTCGGAACAGAGGTTTGTGACTCCTCGATTCATCCATCTCATGGTCATCGAAATAAATCCGTCAATGGGGTTGATCAAATCCACTCGACAAAACTTTCTCGAATCGCAAAAGAGAACGGAGAATTTCCGAATAGTCACTAGGTCACCTCAATGGGGATGTGTATCTCCCCAACAAGCAAATCATACTTCATCTTGACACGAGGAATAGGGCATTCAAAGCTCCCAATATGAATCGATGAAGTTTTTTCGATAGCATTAATGCAATGTACTCGATATTGTTTCTTCGGAAAGTGCACCGTATGCTCATTACCGTTGACATCGAAAGTGGCATTGCCTTTGTTGCAATCTATAACAGCCCCTGCAGTGTTTAAAAAGGGTCTTCCGAGGATGAACGCCATGGCACCGTCCTCAGGAATATCCAAGATAACAAAGTCTGTTAAGATAGTGGTGTTAGCAACCACAACAGGCACATCCTCGCAAATGCCGATAGGGAAAGCAGTTGATTTGTCGGCCATTTGCAGAGAGATTTTAGTGGGTGTCAACTTATCCAGTTCTAGTCTACGATAAAGAGAGAGAGGCATAACATTAACACCGGCTCCAAGGACGCATAAAGCAGTTCTAACGTAGTTACCTTTAATGGAGCAAGGTATAGTGGGCACACCGGGATCACCTAGTTTCTTAGGAGTTCCACCCTTGAAGGTATAATTGGCAAGCATGGAGGAGATCTCAACCTCAGGTATCCTCCTCTTATTAGTCACAATATATTTCATGTACTTAGCATACGGAGACATTTTGAGCATATCTGTCAAACGCATTTGCAGAAAGACAGGTCTGATCATTTCAACAAAGCGCTCAAAATCTTCATCATCCTTTTTCTTGGATGGTTTGGGAGGAAAGGGCATGGGTTTCTGAACCCATGGTTCCCTTTCTTTACCATGCTTCCTAGCAGCCAATTCATTCTTGTCGTATCTCTTATTCTTAGGATGTGGGCTATCAAGATTAGGCTCAATCACCACATCCTTATCATTGCTAGGGTGAGCATCAACATGACCATCACTATTGATATTATTATTAGGCTCATGTTCATCACGAGATTGTGTTTCAGCATCAGATACAGAGGCATCGTTTGGACTCTCAGGTGTAGCAGCAACAGGGTTGCTAGCGTGTAGGTGATGACCCACAAGTATAGGGGATCAATCGTAGTCCTTTCGGTAAGTAAGAGTGTCGAACCCAACGAGGAGCAGAAGGATCTGACAAGTGGTTTTCAGCAAGGTAAAATCTGCAGGCATTGAAATTGTCGATAACAAGTGATTGTGTGGTGAGATGATTCGTAGCAAGCAATAGGTAACAAAAGTAGCAACGGTGCAGCAAAGTGGCCCAATCCCTTTTGTAGCAAGGGATAAACCTGGACAAAGTCTTATAGGAGGAAAAACGCTCTCGAGGACACACGGGAATTTCTGTCATGCTAGTTTTCATCTTGTTCATATGATTCGCGTTCGTTACTTTGATAGTTTGATATGTGGGTGGACCGGCGCTTGGGTACTGCCCTTACTTGGACAAGCATCCCACTTATGATTAACCCCTTTTGCAAGCATCCGCAACTACGAAAGAAGAATTAAGACAAAGTCTAACCATAGCATTAAACTAGTGGATCCAAATCAACCCCTTACGAAGTAACGCATAAACTAGGGTTTAAGCTTCTGTCACTCTAGCAACCCATCATCTACTTACTACTTCCCAATGCCTTCCTCTAGGCCCAAATAATGGTGAAGTGTTATTTAGTCGACATTCACATAACACCACTAGAGGAAAAACAACATACAACATATCAAAATACCGAACGAATACCAAATTCACATGACTATTATTAGCATGACTTATCCCATGTCCTCAGGAACAAAAGTAACTACTCACAAAGCATAATCATAATCATGATCAGAGAGGTAATGAGTAGCATCAAGGATCTGAACATAATCTCTTCCACCAAACAATCCAACTAGCATCAACTACAAAGAGTAATCAACACTACTAACAACCTTACAAGTACCAATCGGAGTCGCGAGACGGAGATTGGTTACAAGTTATGAACTAGGGTTTGGAGATGAGATGGTGCTGATGAAGATGTTGATGGTGATGAGTCCCCTCCGATGAGAGGAGTGTTGGTGATGACGATGGCGACGATTTCCCCCTCCGGGAGGGAAGTTTCCCCGGCAGGATCGTCCTGCCGGAGCTCTAGATTGGTTCTACTCAAGTTCTGCCTCGTGGCGGCGCCGAAACCATGAAAAAGCTCCCTTCTTATTTTTTCGTGGACGAAACCCTCCATATAGCAAAAGAGGGGGGCCAGTGGGCTAATGGGCTGCCCACAAGCCCCCATGGCGCGACTTGGGGGGGTGGCCGCGCCGTGTAGGCTTGTGGGCACCCCCTGGTGCCCCTCCCGCACTTCTTCGGCCCAGTATTTTTTATAAATTGGGAAAAAAATCTCCATTGATTTTCACGGCGTTTGGAGTTGCGCAGAATAGGTATCTCAACTTTGCTCCACTTTCAGGCCAGAATTCTAGTTGCCGGTATTCTCCCTCTTCGTGTAAACCTTGCAAAATAAGAGAGAAAATGCATACAAATAGTACCGTGAAGTGAAATAACAGCCAAAGAAGCGATAAATATCAACATGAAAACATGATGCAAAATGGACGTATCAACTCCCCAAGCTTAGATCTCGCTTGTCCTCAAGCGAAAGCCTAGCTCAATAAATATGTCCACATGTTTAGGGAGAGAGGTGTCGACAAAACAAGATACGAACATGCATGCATCATGATCATGATGAGAACAACAATACCAACATATAATCTCTCATGCTAAAGTGATAATTCCTTCACAAAGTAAAGCATGGATCAAGAACCTTACCGAGAAGTAACAACAAATAGCCTTTAGTCATTGAAGCAATTGCAATTTATCACAACATCAGAAAGAGTCAAATAAGAGCTTGTAAAGCAAATCCACATACTCAATCATTCTTTCGTTCTCTACAATTGCTACAATTCACGTGGTACTCATGAGATCAAAGTTTTGCCTCCCAACTGCTTACCTCAAGGGTAAAGTCAACAATAATAATTCATGAGTGCCTACCTCCAAGTTGACATATGAATATAGATCTTTCCCAAGCATGTGACGGTAGCCAAGATAAAGGCGAAACAGGGAATTGGTGAAGATCACCATGACGCTTTCAAGGGAAAAAAGTAAAGGTACAAGATAGGCCCTTCGCAGAGGGAAGCAGAGGTTGTCATGCGCTTTTGAGGTTTGGATGCGTGTCCTCTTAGTGCGGAGGAACGTCACTTTATATTGCCCCCTCTGATAAAGAACTTTATTATGCAGTCTATCTCTTTTATGTCTTCCTCATCACAGGTTCGTGTAAACCTTATTTTCAACACACTAATATATCATACATATTAGAGAGAAATTTTTATTGCTTGCACCGATGAAAACTTACTTGAGGGATCTTATTCAATCCATAGGTAGGTATGGTGGACACTCATGGCAAAACTGGTTTGAAGGTTTATGGATGCACAAGTAGTATCTCTACTTGGTGCGGGAGTTTTGGCTAATATGAGGTGGAAGCAATCGTCACATGCTAAGGGATATCTAATCATATAACATTGTTCGTAGCCAAGCAAAAACAATTCATTATGTTGTCTTCCTTGTCCAACATCTACTTCTAGGCATGTAATAGTTTAGTGAGTGTTCACAATCGTAGATGGTGTCAGAGATGATATATTATATGTGAACCTCTCCTTCTTTATCACTTCCTATTAATTGCAACAATGACCAAGGTCTACGTTTGCCTACCCTCAACAAGTTTCAATCCTCATTCTTTTTATATGTGAAGCCATCACTTCCCATAAGAACATTACATGATCTTTCATGCTTTTGTCCTATTCTCACTCTTTTGATCATGGTAAGAGGCAAAGCCCTTCAACTAAGACACTCTTTATTATATGGCTCACGAGCAAGAATACATCGGGGGTGACACAAAGAAAATCTCAAGACAAAAACACTAAGACTTTTAAACTACTAGAGAAAAACAAAACTGAAAAGGAAAACTAAAAACATAGGTAAAGGCAAAAGATGTGATGGTGATACGATACCGGGGCAACTCCCCCAAGATTGGCAAAAGCCAAGGGGATTGCTCATACCAATGCTCAGTTGTCTTCCTTTGGTGGTGATGGTGGAGTTGTTGCAGCGGTCTTGAGCTTATCTAATTTCCACTTGAGCATAAAATTCTGCTCTCTCAGATCATCATTTTCCTCCTCAAGCTTCAACACCCTTTGGCATAATTCGTGCTTACTCTCCTGCAAGAACCGAGAAGGGAGAAACAAGTTCTTAGACTTCTTCCATGTGTCAGGGAGGCTCGACTTCTTGAACTCCACATGAGTGCGTCCAGGTTGAGGTAGAGGAGCCTCCTCTTCATCGGAACTCGTTTGTTCCTTACCCTTGGGATCATAGTCTTCTTCCTCATCAGTGGTCCAGCCATATGGTTCCAAGTCCCCATAGACCTTGGGGTTAGCAAGGTAATCTGCCACATAGCTTGTTGGAAATATGCCCTAGAGGCAATAATAAAATGGTTATTATCATATTTCCTTGTTCATGATAATCGTCTATTGTTCATGCTATAATTGTATTAACAGGAAACAGTAATACATGTGTGAATAAATAGATCACAATGTGTCCCTAGCAAGCCTCTAGTTGGCTAGCTCGTTAGTCAATAGATGATCATGGGCATTAGATGTCATTGATAACGGGATCACATCATTGGGAGAATGATGTGATGGACAAGACCCAATCCTAAGCATAGCACTAGATCGTATTGTTCGTATGCTAAAGCTTTTCTAATGTCAAGTATCTTTTCCTTCGACCGTGAGATTGTGCAACTCCCGGATACCGTAGGAGTGCTTTGGGTGTATCAAACGTCACAACGTAACTGGGTGACTATAAAGGTGCACTACGGGTACCTCCGATAGTGTGTGTTGGGTTGGTACGAATCGAGATCGGGATTTGTCACTCCGTGTGACGGAGAGGTATCTCTGGGCCCACTCGATAGAACATCATCATGAGCTCAATGTGACTAAGGAGTTAATCACACGATGACGTGCTACGGAACGAGTAAAGAGACTTACCGGTAACGAGATTGAACAAGGTATAGGTATACCGACGATCGAATCTCGGGCAAGTTCTATACCGATAGACAAAGGGAATCGTATACGAGATTGATTGAATCCTTGACATCGTGGTTCATCCGATGAGATCATCGTGGAGCAAGTGGGAGCCACCATGGGTATCCAGACCCCGCTGATGGTTATTGGCCGGAGAGGCGTCTCGGTCATGTCTGCGTGTCTCCCAAAAACGTAGGGTCTACACACTTAAGGTTCGATGACGCTAGGGTTATAGGGCATTGTTATACGAGGTTACCGAAAGTTGTTCGGAGTCCCGGATGAGATACCGTACATCACGAGGAGCTCCGGAATGGTCCGGAGGTAAAGATTGATATATAGGACGGATGGTTTCGGATACCGGAAGTGTTTCGGGCATCACCGGTAACGTACCGGGACCACCGGGACCACCGGAGGTGGCCCCGGGGGTCCACCGAAGGGGGGCAACGACCCCGGGAGGTAAATTGGGCCAAGTGGGGAAGGGAACCAGCCCCTAGATGGGCTGGTGCGCCTCCCCACTCAGCCCAATGCGTGGGGGAGAGAAAAGGGGGGGCAAACCCTAAGCCAGGTGGGCCTAAGGCCCACCAGGGGTGCGCCACACCCCTCCTCCCCCCCCCCTTGGCCGCCGCAGCAGCCCCCATCTAGGGCTGCCCCCCCCCCTTCCAGGAAAGGGAAACCCTCAAGGGGGCACAGCCCCTCCCTCCCCCTATATATAGTGGTCACTTTTGGCCATTGGAGATCAGACTTTTGCCTCTCTCTCGGCGCAGCCCTGCCCTTCTTCCTCCTCCTCTCTGCCGGTGCTTGGCGAAGCCCTGCCGGGAGACCTCGTCTCTCCATCGACACCATGCCGTCGTGCTGCTGGAGTTCTTCCCCAACCTCTCCCTCCTCCTTGCTGGATCTAGGTGCGGGAGACGTCACCGGGCTGCACGCGTGTTGAACGCGGAGGTGTCGTAGTTCGGCACTAGTTCGGAATCGCTGCGAGTACGACTCCATCAACCGCTTTCTAGCAATGCTTCCGCTTAGCGATCTTCAAAGGTATGAAGATGCTCTTACCCCTCTCTCATTGCTGGTCTCTCCATAGGAAGATCTGAATATGCGTAGGAAAATTTTGAATTTATGCTACGTTACCCCCAACAGTGGCATCAGAGCCAAGTTTTCTATGCGTAGATTCTATGCACGAGTAGAACACAAAAGTTGTGGGCGATGATTTGTCAATTTGCTTGCCGCTACTAGTCTTATTCTTTTCTGGCGGTATTGTGGGATGAAGTGGCCCGGACTGACTTTACACGTACGCTTACGTGAGACTGGTTCCACCGACAGACATGCACACCGTGCATAAAGGTGGCTAGCGGGTGTCTGTCTCTCCTACTCTAGTCGGATTGGATTTGATGAAAAGGGTCCTTATGAAGGGTAAATAGCTTTGGCATATCATCGTTGTGGCTGTCAGGTAGGTAACAAGGCGTTCTTGCTAGAAACCCAAATCAGCCACGTAAAACTTGCAACAACAATTAGAGGACGTCTAACTTGTTTTTGCAGGGTTTGACATGTGATGTGATATGGCCAAAGTTGTGATGTTGCATGTATGATGTATGAGATGATCATGTTATTGTAATAGGTTTCACGACTTGCATGTCGATGAGTATGACAACCGGCAGGAGCCATAGGAGTTGTCTTAATTTATTGTATGAGATGCAACGCCATGTGCTTACTACTTTTACTTCATTGCTAACGGTTAGCTATAGTAGTAGTGATAGTAGTAGTTGGCATGACGACTTCACGGAGACACGATGATGGTGATCATGGTGTCACGTTGGTGACGATGATGATCATGCGATGCCTGAAGATGGAGATCGAAAGGGCGAAGATGATAATGCCCATATCATGTCACTATATGATTGCATTGTGATGTTTATCATGTTTTACATCTTATTGCTTAGAACGACGGTAGCATAATAAGATGATCCCTCTTAAAATTTCGAGAAAGTATTCCCCTAAGTGTGCACCGTTGCGAAGGTTCGTTGTCTTGAAGCACCACGTGATGATCGGGTGTGATAGATTCTAACGTTCGCATACAACGGGTGTAAGCCAGATTTACACACGCGAAACACCTAGGTTGACTCGACGAGCTTAGCATGTACAGACATGACCTCGAATACAAGAGACCGAAAGGTCAAACATGAGTCGTATGGTTGAATACGATCAGCATGAAGTTGCTCACCATGGTGACTAGTCCGTCTCACGTGATGATCGGACACGGGTTAGTCAACATGGATCAGGTATCACTTAGATGACTAGAGGGATGTCGATTTAAGTGGGAGTTCATACTTAATTTGATTAAATGAACTTAATTGTCATGAATTTAGTCTAAAAGTTGTCTTTATAAATATTGTAGATGGCCAACGTCAACCTCAATCTCAACGCATTCCTAGAGAAAAACAAGCTGAAAGATGATGGTAGCAACTATGCGGACTGGGTTCGCAACTTGAAGCTCATCCTTGAAGCAGCCAAAAAGGCTTATGTCCTTGATGCGCTGCTAGGTGACCCTCCTACTCCCGCAGCAGCCCAGGACATTCTGAACATCTGGCAAACGCGGAGTGATGACTACTCTCTGGTTAGGTGTGGCATGTTATACAGTTTAGAAACGGGGCTCCAAAGGCGTTTTGAGCAACACGGGGCATATGAGATGTTCCAGGAGCTCAAGCTAGTTTTTCAAGCTCATGCCCGTGTCGAGAGATATGAAGTCTCCGACAAGTTCTTTAGCTGTAAGATGGAGGAGAACAGTTCTGTCAGTGAGCACATACTCAAAATGTCTGGGTTACACGGTCGTCTGACTTCACTTGGAGTCGAACTTCCGGATGATGCTATAATTGACAGAATCCTCCAGTCTCTCCCACCAAGTTACAAAGGCTTTGTGCTTAACTACAACATGCAAGGGATGGAGAAGACCATTCCCGAGTTGTACTCGATGCTCAAGTCTCCAGAAGTAGAAATCAAGAAAGAGCATCAAGTGTTGATGGTCAACAAGACCACTAGTTTCAAGAAAGGCAAGGGTAAGAAGAACTTCAAGAAAGACGGCAAAGCTGTTGCAGCGCCCGGTAAGCCCGATGCCGGGAAGAAGAAAAAGAATGGACCCAAGCCTAAGACTGAGTGCTTCTATTGCAAGGGAAAAGGTCACTGGAAGCGGAACTGCCCCAAATACTTAGCGGACAAGAAGGACGGCAACGTTAAAGGTATATGTGATATACATGTTATTGATGTGTACCTTACCAGCGCTCGTAGTAGCTCCTGGGTATTTGATACCAGTGTTGTTGCTCACATTTGCAACTCAAAGCAGGAACTGCGGAATAAGCGGAGACTGGCCAAGGACGAGGTGACGATGCGCGTGGGGAATGGTTCCAAAGTCGATGTGATCGTCGTCGGCACGCTACCTCTACATCTACCGTCGGGATTAGTTTTAAACCTTAATAATTGTTATTTAGTACCAGCTTTGAGCATGAATATTGTATCAGGGTCTTGCTTAATGCGAGACGGCTACTCATTTAAGTCAGAGAATAATGGTTGTTCTATTTATATGTGTGATATGTTTTATGGTCATGCTCCGCTGGTGAATGGTTTATTCTTGATGAATCTCGATCATGATGTTACACATATTCATAGTGTGAGTACCAAAAGATGTAAAGTTGATAATGATAGTCCCACATACTTGTGGCACTGCCGCCTTGGTCATATCGGCGTTAAGCGCATGAAGAAGCTCCATACTGATGGACTATTAGAGTCTCTTGACTTTGAATCATTTGACACATGCGAATCGTGCCTCATGGGCAAGATGACTAAGACTCCATTCTCAGGAATAATGGAGAGAGCAACCGACTTATTGGAAATAATACATACTGATGTATGTGGTCCAATGAACGTTGAAGCTCGCGGTGGCTATCGTTATGTTCTCACTCTCACCGATGATTTGAGTAGGTATGGGTAGATCTACTTGATGAAGCACAAATCTGAGACATTTGAAAAGTTCAAGGAATTTCAGAGTGAGGTTGAGAATCAACGTGATAGAAAAATTAAATGTCTACGATCTGATCATGGAGGAGAATATTTGAGTCACGAGTTTGGCACACACCTAAGGAAGTGTGGAATCGTTTCACAACTGACGCCGCCTGGCAAACCGCAATGCAACGGAGTGTCTGAACGTCGTAATCGCACTTTATTAGATATGGTATGATCTATGATGTCTCTTACCGACTTACCGCTATCATTTTCGGGATACGCATTAGAAACTTTAGCATTCACTTTAAATAGGGCACCGTCAAAATCCGTTGAGACAACACCGTATGAACTATGGTTTGGCAAGAAACCTAAGTTGTCGTTTCTTAAAGTTTGGGGCTGCGATGCTTATGTGAAGAAACTTCAACCAGAAAAGCTCGAACCCAAAGTGAAGAAATGCGTATTCATAGGATACCCTAAGGAAACTATTGGGTATACCTTCTATCTTAGATCCGAAGGTAAGACCTTTGTTGCCAAGAACGGATCCTTTCTAGAGAAAGAGTTTCTCTCGAAAGAAGTAAGTGGGAGGAAGGTAGAACTTGATGAGGTAATTACACCCCCTCTCGAACAGGATAGTAGCGCAGCATGCGAAGTTGTTCCTGTGGCGCCTACACCAACTGAAGAGGAAGTTAATGACGATGATCATGAAGCTTCGGATCAAGTTACTACTGAACCGCGAAGGTCCACAAGGGCACGCTCCGCACCAGAGTGGTACGGCAACCCTGTGATGGAAATCATGTTGTTAGACAACGGTGAACCTTCGAACTATGAAGAAGCGATGGCGGGCCCGGATTCCAACAAATGGCTTGAGGCTATGAAATCCGAGATAGGATCCATGTATGAGAACAAAGTATGGACTTTGGTGGACTTGCCCGATGACCGGCGAGCCATAGAAAATAAATGGATATTCAAGAAGAAGACTGATGCAAACGGTAATGTAACCGTTTACAAAGCTTGACTTGTCGCAAAGGGTTTTCGACAAATTCAAGGAGTTGACTACGAAGAGACTTTCTCTCCCGTAGCGAAGCTGAAATCAGTCTGAATCATGTTAGCAATTTCCGCCTTTTATGATTATGAAATTTGGCAAATGGACGTCAAAACAGCGTTCCTTAACGGGAACCTTAAGGAAGAGTTGTATATGATGCAACCAGAAGGTTTTGTCGACCCTAAGGGTGCTAACAAAGTGTGCAAGCTCCAGCGCTCCATCTATGGGCTGGTGCAAGCATCTCGGAGTTGGAACATTCGCTTTAATGAGGTGATTAAAGCGTTTGGGTTCATACAGGTTTACAGAGAAGCCTGTCTGTACAAGAAAGTGAGTGGGAGCTCTGTAGCTTTCCTCATACTGTATGTGGATGACATATTATTGATGGGGAATAATATAGAGATGTTGGAGAGCATAAAGGCATATTTGAACAAAAGTTTTTCAATGAAGGACCTTGGAGAAGCTGCATACATATTAGGCATCGAGATCTATAGAGATAGATCAAGACGCCTCATAGGTCTTTCGTAAAGTACATACCTTGACAAGATATTGAAGAAGTTCAATATGGAAAACTCAAAGAAAGGGTTCTTGCCAGTTTTGCAAGGTGTGAGATTGAGTAAGACTCAGTCGCCGACCACGACAGCAGATAGAGAGAAGATGAGTTTTGTCCCCTACGCATCAGCCGTGGGCTCTCTAATGTATGCCATGCTGTGTACCAGACCTGATATAAACCTTGCCATAAGCTTGGAAGGGAGGTACCAAAGTGATCCCGGTATGGAACACTGGACAGCGGTCAAGAATATCCTTAAGTACCTGAAAAGGACTAAGGAAATGTTTCTCGTTTATGGAGGTGACGAAGAGCTCGTCATAAAGGGTTACGTCGACGCTAGCTTCGACACAGATCCGGATGACTCTAAGTCACAGACCGGATACGTATATGTGTTGAATGGTGGGGCAGTGAGCTGGTGCAGCAGCAAGCAAGAAGTCGTGGCAGCATCTACATGTGAAGCGGAGTACATAGCTGCTTCAGAAGCAGCTCATGAAGGAATTTGGATGAAGGAGCTCATCACCGACCTTGGAGTGGTTCCAAGCGCGTCGGGTCCAATGACACTCTTCTGTGATAACACTGGGGCCATTGCCATAGACAAGGAGCCCAGGTTTCACCGGAAGACGAAGCACATCAAACGCCGCTACAACTCCATCCAGGACCATGTCCAGAGTGGAGTGATAGATACTTGTAAAGTACACACGGATCTGAATATTGCAGACCCGTTGACTAAACCTCTTCCACGAGCAAAACATGATCAACACCATAATGTTATGGGTGTTCGATACATCACAATGTAACTAGATTATTGACTCTAGTGCATGTGGGAGACTGTTGGAAATATGCCCTAGAGGCAATCATAAAATGGTTATTATCATATTTCCTTGTTCATGATAATTGTCTATTGTTCATGCAATAATTGTATTAACACGAAACAGTAATACATGTGTGAATAAATAGATCACAATGTGTCCCTAGCAAGCCTCTAGTTGGCTAGCTCGTTAGTCAATAGATGATCATGGTTTCCTGATCATGGGCATTATATGTCATTGATAACGGGATCACATCATTGGGAGAATGATGTGATGGACAAGACCCAATCCTAAGCATAGCACTAGATCGTATTGTTCGTATGCTAAAGCTTTTCTAATGTCAAGTATCTTTTCCTTCGACCGTGAGATTGTGCAAATCCCGGATACCGTAGGAGTGCTTTGGGTGTATCAAACGTCATAACGTAACTGGATGACTATAAAGGTGCACTACGGGTACCTCCGAAAGTGTCTGTTGGGTTGGTACGAATCGAGATCGGGATTTGTCACTCCGTGTGATGGAGAGGTATCTCTGGGCCCACTCGGTAGAACATCATCATGAGCTCAATGTGACTAAGGAGTTAATCACATGATGACGTGCTATGGAACGAGTAAAGAGACTTACCGGTAACGAGATTGAACAAGGTATAGGTATACCGACGATCGAATCTCGGGCAAGTTCTATACCGACAGACAAAGGGAATCGTATACGGGATTGATTGAATCCTTGACATCGTGGTTCATCCGATGAGATCATCGTGGAGCAACTGGGAGCCACCATGGGTATCCAGACCCCGCTGATGGTTATTGGCCGGAGAGGCGTCTCGGTCATGTCTGCGTGTCTCCCAAACCCATAGGGTCTACACACTTAAGGTTCGATGACGCTAGGGTTATAGGGCATTGTTATACGAGGTTACCGAAAGTTGTTCCGAGTCCCAGATGAGATCCCGGACGTCATGAGGAGCTCCAGAATGGTCCGGAGGTAAATATTGATATATAGGACGGATGGTTTCGGATACCGGAAGTGTTTCGGGCATCACCGGTAACGTACCGGGACCACCGGAGGTTGCCCCGGGGGTCCACCGAAGGGGGGCAACGACCCCGGGAGGTAAATTGGGCCAAGTGGGGAAGGGAACCAGCCCCTAGGTGGGCTGGTGCGCCTCCCCACTGAGCCCAATGTGTGGGGTAGAGAAAAGGGGGGGGCAAACCCTAAGCCAGGTGGGCCTAAGGCCCACCAGGGGTGCGCCACAGCCCTCCCCCCCTTGGCCGCCGCACCAGCCCCCATCTAGGGCTGCCCCCCCCCCAGGAGAGGGAAACCCTCAAGGGGGCGCAGCCCCTCCCCCCCCCCCTATATGTAGTGGGCACTTTTGGCCATTGGAGATCATACTTGTGCCTCTCTCTCGGCGCAGCCCTGCCCTTCTTCCTCCTCCTCTCTGCCGGTGCTTGGCGAAGCCCTGCCGGGAGACCTCGTCTCTCCATCGACACCACGTTGTTGTGCTCTTGGAGTTCTTCCCCAACCTCTCCCTCCTCCTTGATGGATCAAGGTGCGGGAGACGTCACCGGGCTGCACGTGTGTTGAACGCGGAGGTGCCGTAGTTCGGCACTAGTTCGGAATCGCTCCGAGTACGAATCCATCAACCGCTTTCTAGCAACGCTTCCGCTTAGCGATCTTCAAAGGTATGAAGATGCTCTTACCCCTCTCTCGTTGCTGGTCTCTCCATAGGAAGATCTGAATATGCGTAGGAAAATTTTGAATTTATGCTACGTTACCCCGAACATAGCTCTCCCCTCTCATTCCTGAGAAGACATCTTGACCTAGATCTGCGGCAGAAAACAGGCTCGAAAGCAAAAACAGAGGAAATCTGCATGATGCAAGGGTCAGACCAAACAGAAGTATATATAATGATTTTTTCCAGACCAGAAGGAGTTCCCTGCACGAAAATGAAGTCCGGGAGGCGCACGAGGTGGCCACAAGCCCTCACGGCGCGGCCAGGGGGTGGGCCCGCGCCGTGCAGGCTTGTCGCCTCCTCGCGCACTTTCCGGACTACTTCCAATTTTTGTATTTTTTTTCAAATATTCCAAAACGGAGAAAAATTCCTACTGGAAAAGTTTTGGACTCTGTTTTCTTACCGAATCACATACCTCTTCGTTTTCGGAGTCTGAAACAGGCTGATAAACATCCCTTAGGTATTCCTCCGGAGTTATGGTATTGATGATATTGCTTTCAACATTTATGAGAGTACCTGAGATATAATGCTTGATTCTCTTCCCATTTACCACCCTCGGACAATTACCTTCCGTGTTGTTGATCTTTATAGCACCGGAACGATATACTTCCTCAACAACATAGGGACATTCCCATTTAGAGAGAAGCTTGCCTAGAAAGAATCTTAAACGAGAGTTATACAGCAAGACGTGATCACCTACATTGAACTCACGCTTTTGTATCCTCTTATCATGCCACCTCTTAACCTTCTCTTTGAAAAGCTTGGCATTCTCATATGCTTGAGTTCTCCACTCATCAAGCAAGCTAATGTCAAATAACCTCTTCTCACCGGCAAGTTCGAAATCAAAGTTGAGCTCTTTGATTGCCCAATAAGCTTTATGCTCTAGCTCAAGAGGTAAATGACATGCTTTACCGCACACCATTTTGTACGGAGACATGCCCATGGGATTCTTATAGGCAGTTCTATAAGCCCATAGTGCACCATCGAGCTTCTTAGACCAATTCTTTCTAGACCTGTTGACGGTCCTTTGCAGAATCAGTTTAATCTCTCTATTACTTAGCTCTACTTGACCACTGGACTGAGGGTGATAGGGAGACGCAATTCTATGGTTGACATCGTACTTAGCGAGCGTTTTACGGAAAGCACCATGAATGAACTGTGAACCACCGTCGGTCATAAGATATCTAGGGACTCCAAATCTAGGGAAGATAACTTCTTTCAACATATTGATAGAGGTGTTGTGATCAGCACTACTAGTGGGGATAGCTTCTACCCACTTAGTGACGTAATCAACAGCAACTAAGATGTAAGTATACCCATTGGATTTTGGGAAAGGTCCCATATAATCAAAGCCCCAGACATCAAATGGTTCAATGACAAGTGAATAGTTCATAGGCATTTCCTGACGTTTGCTAATATTACCTATTCTTTGATATTCGTCACAAGACAAGACAAACTTACGGGCATCCTTGAAGAGAGTGGGCCAATAGAAACCTAATTGCAATACCTTGTGTGCAGTTCTATCTCTCGCATGGTGTCCTCCATAGGCCTCGGAGTGACACTTCTGTAGGATTTATCCCTGTTCATGTTCAGGTACACAAAGTCTAATAACACCATCTACTCCTTCCTTATAAATGTGAGGATCATCCCAAAAGTAGTGTCTCAAGTCAAAGAAGAATTTCTTCTTTTGCTGGTACGTGAAACTAGGTGGTATGTATTTGGCAACGATATAGTTTGCATAATCAGCATACCACGATGCACTACGTGAAGCATTGATGACATTCAGTTGCTCATCGGGAAAGCTATCATCAATAGGTTGTGGGTCATCAAGAACGTTCTCCAACCTAGACAAGTTATCTTCTACTGGGTTATCAGCACCCTTCGTGTCAACAACGTGCAAGTCAAATTCTTGTAGCAGGAGAACCCATCTGATAAGCCTAGGTTTAGCGTCCTTCTTCTCCATGAGGTACTTAGTAGCAGCATGATCAGTGTGAATAGTGACTTTGGAATCAACTATGTAAGACCTGAACTTTTCACACGCAAACACGACTGCTAAAAACTCCTTCTCCGTAGTAGCATAGTTTCTTTGGGCACTGTCTAGAGTTTTACTAGCATAGTGAATAACATTCAACTTCTTATCAACTCTTTTCCCTAGGAAAGCACCAATAGCATAATCACTAGCGTCACACATGATTTCAAAAGGCAAGTTCCAATCAGGTGGTTGAACTATAGATGCAGTTATCAAAGCCCTCTTAAGTATTTCGAAGGCTTCCTCATGATCATCGTCAAAGACAAAAGGAATATCCTTTTGCAAGAGATTGGTAAGAGGCCTATAAATCTTAGAGAAGTCTTTAATGATCCTTCTATAGAAACCAGCATGACCAAGGAAACTTCTTATACCTTTGATATTTGTGGGGTATGGCATTTTCTCGGTTGCATCAACCTTAGCCTTATCGATTTCAATACCTCTTTCGTAAATGTTATGTCCTAAGACGATGCCTTCATTAACCATAAAGTGGCACTTCTCCCAATTCAAGACAAGATTGGTGTCTTTACATCTCTGTAAGACTCGATCAAGGTTGCTGAGGCAATCATCAAAGGAAGACCCGTAAACGGAGAAGTCATCCATGAAAACCTCGACAATCTTTTCACAAAAATTAGAGAATATAGCCATCATACATCTTTGAAAGGTGGAAGGTGCATTACATAAGCCAAAAGGCATACGTCTATAAGCAAAGGTACCGAAAGGGCAGGTGAAAGTGGTTTTCTCGTGATCAGATTGTGCAACTCGTATTTGGGAGAAACCGGAATAACCGTCTAGAAAGCAGAAGTGTGTGTGTTTGGACAGCCTTTCTAGCATTTGGTCGATAAAAGGCAGAGGGTAATGATCTTTCCTAGTGGCCTTATTCAACTTCCTAAAGTCAATCACCATCCTATAGCCAGTAATAATCCTATGTGGGATCAATTCATCCTTGTCATTAGGGACAATGGTAATGCCTCCCTTCTTAGGGATGCAATGCACCGGACTCACCCAATCGCTATGAGCAACAGGATAGATGATACCTGCTTCCAGGAGTTTTAGTATTTCTTTTCTCACTACTTCTTTCATCTTAGGATTCAATCTCCTTTGATGATCAGCAACTGGTTTGAAATCAGGATCGGTTTTAATCTTGTGCTGGCATAGGGTAGGACTAATGCCCTTAAGATCATCAAGAGTATATCCAATAGCAGCACGGTGCTTCCTCAGAGTTTTTAGTAACTTCTTTTCTTCATGCTGTGAGAGGCTAGCACTAATAATGACAGGATATATCTCCTTTTCATCAAGATAGGCATACTTAAGAGTATCAGGCAACTGTTTAAGCTAGAACACAGGATCACCCTTTGGTGGAGGAGGATCCCCAAGCAGTTCAACAAGCAAGTTATTCTTAAGGATAGGATATTGTTCTAAAACAACTCTATCTATTTCATCCCTTTCATCCATATGCATATCATTTTCATGCTCAAGCAAGTATTGCTCTAAGGGATCAATAGGAGGCACGGCAATAGAAGCTAAGGCAATAGTTTCATCCCTACTAGGCAACTCCTTTTCATGAGGTTGTCTACCAAACTTAGAGAAATTGAACTCATGTGACACACCTTCAAAGCCAACAGTGACAGTTTGCTTCTCACAATCAATATGAGCATTGACAGTATTGAGAAAAGGTCTACCAAATATGATGGGAGAGAAGCTATCTTGTGTGGTAGCAAGAACGAGGAAATCAGCAGGATATACTTCGTTTTACCACACAAGACTTCAACATCCCTAATAATTCCCACAGGGCAGATAGTATCTCTATTGGCAAGCTGAATAGTGACATCAATGGGTTCTATCTCAACAGGTGCAATCTTATCTTTGATTTCATCGTATAAGGATTGAGGTATTGCACTAACACTAGCACCCAAGTCACATAAACCATGATAACAATGATCTCCTATCTTAACAGAAACCACAGGCATGCCAACAACATGCCTATGTTTGTCTCCAGCATGAGGTTTAGCAATTCTAGCAGCATCTTCACACAAGTGGATATTATGTCCCTCAACTTCTTCAGACAAAAGATCTTTGATAATAGCAATGCTAGGTTCAACTCTAATTTTCTCAGGGGGTGTAGGTGTTCTAATATAGCCTCCACGTATCACAGTTGAAGCTTTAGAATGATCCTTTATCCTAACAGGGAAAGGTGGTTTCCCAATGTAAGCACTGGGAACCACAGGATCATTATAGGCAATGACTTTCTCTTCAACTGGAGTGGGTTTAACTACATTGACTTCTAAAGGAGGATGATGTTTAAACCACTTCTCTTTAGGGAGATCAATATGAGCAGCAAAAGATTCACACAATGAAGCTACTATCTCAGAGTCAAGTCCATACTTAGCGCTAAAGTCAAAAAAAGTATTTGTCTCAACAAAGGATTTAACGCAATCAAAAGTGAAATTCATACCTGACTCCTTACCTTCTTCAAGCTCCCAATCTTCAGAGTTGCATTTAATTCTCTCCAATAAATTCCACTTGAATTCAATATCTCTCTTCATAAAAGAACCGGTACAAGAAGTGTCAAGCATGGTGCGATCTTCATGAGAAAGCTGAGCATAGAAGTTCTCAATGATAATTTCTCTCGAGATCTCATGATTGGGGCATGAATATAGCATTGATTTAAGCCTCCCCCAAGCTCGAGCGACGCTTTCTCTCTCACGAGGCCAAAAGTTATAAATATAATTCCGATCACGATGTACTAAATGCATAGGATAAAACTTTTGATGAAATTCCAATTTCAACCGATTGTAGTCCCATGATCCAGTATCATCACATAGCCTATACCATGTCAATGCCTTATCCTTCAAAGATAAAGGAAAGACCTTCTTCTTGACCTCATCCTCGGTCACACCTGCAAGCTTAAATAAACCACAAACCTCATCTACATAGATTAGATGCAAGTCTGGATGTGATGTTCCATCTCCTGTAAAAGGATTAGCTAGTAGTTTCTCAAGCATACCCGAAGGAAATTCAAAGCAAATATTTTCAGTAGGTGCAGAAAATTGAGGAGAAACTCCTTGTGCTTCCGTTCGAGGTGAAGATACCCCGAACAAGCCCCTCAATGGATTAGTATCCATACTGACAAGTGACAACAAATTTCAGCACACTATATGGATGTTTCCTTACCAAGTTCCACTTACCAAAAGCGCTTCACTCCCCGGCAACGGCACCAGAAAAGAGTCTTGATGACCCACAAGTATAGGGGATCAATCGTAGTCCTTTCGATCAGTAGGAGTGTCGAACCCAACGAGGAGCAGAAGGATCTGACAATTGCTAGTTACTTTGATAGTTTGATATGTGGGTGGACCGGCGCTTGGGTACTTCCCTTACTTGGACAAGCATCCCACTTATGATTAACCCCTCTCCCAAGCATCCGCAACTATGAAAGAAGAATTATGACAAAGTCTAACCATAGCATTAAACTAGTGGATCCAAATCATCCCCTTACGAAGTAACACATAAACTAGGGTTTAAGTTTCTGTCACTCTAGCAACCCATCATCTACTTACTACTTACTAATGTCTTCCTCTAGGCCCAAATAATGGTGAAGTGTTATGTAGCCGACGTTCACATAACACCATTAGAGGAAAAACAACATACAACATATCAAAATACCGAACGAATACCAAATTCACATGACTATTATTAACATGACTTATCCCATGTCCTCAGGAACAAAAGTAACTACTCACAAAGCATAATCATAATCATGATCAGAGAGGTAATGAGTAGCATCAAGGATCTGAACTTAATCTCTTCCACCAAACAATCCAACTAGCATCAACTACAAAGAGTAATCAACAATACTAGCAACCTTACAAGTACCAATCGGAGTCGCGAGACGGAGATTGGTTACAAGTGATGAACTAGGGTTTGGAGATGATATGGTGCTGATGAAGATGTTGATGGTGATGAGTCCCCTCCGACGAGAGGAGTGTTGGTGATGACGATGGCGACGATTTCCCCCTCCAGGAGGGAAGTTTCCCCGGTAGGATCGTCCTGCCGGAGCTCTAGATTGGTTCTGCTCAAGTTCCGCCTCGTGGCGGCGGCGAAACCATGAAAAAGCTCCCATCTTATTTTTTCCTGGCCGAAACCCTCCATATAGCAAAAGAGGGGGCCAGTGGGCTAGTGGGCTGCCCACAAGCCCCCATGGCGCGACCTGGGGGGGGTGGCCGCGCCGTGCATGCTTGTGGGCACCCCCTGGTGCCCCTCCGGCACTTCTTCGGCCCAGTATTTTTTATAAATTGGGAAAAAAAATCTCCGTTGATTTTCACGGCGTTTGGAGTTGCGCATAATAGGTATCTCAACTTTGCTCCACTTTCAGGCCAGAATTCCAGTTGTCGGTATTCTCCCTCTTCATGTAAACCTTGCAAAATAAGAGAGAAAAGGCATAAGAATAGTATCATGAAGTGAAATAATAGCCAAAGAGACGATAAATATCAACATGAAAACATGATGCAAAATGGATGTATCAGCAGGTTCCTATCATCTTTCTTCTTCTTTCTAGGATGACTAGGTGCATCAGTGCTAACTCCTTGAGAATCTTGTTCAACTCTCTTCGGATGACCTTCACGATACAAAGGTTTCTGGGTCATTCTACCGGCTCTAGTGACGACTCTGACGGAATTGTCATTCAACTCATTGAGCAAGTCATTCTGAGCTTTAAGTACTTGTTCTACTTGAGTAGTAACCATAGAGGCATGTTTACTCAAGAGCTTAAGATCATTGACATTTATGTCCACACAAGCACTTAAATGACTAAGCATACGAGCATTCTGTTCCAATTGTCTGCTAACATAATCATTGAAACTCTATTGTTTGGCAACAAAGTTATCAAATTCATCCAGGCATAAGCTAGCAGGTTTATCAAAAGGAATATCACTATCATCAAACCTACGCAGAGAGTTTACTTCTACTACGTGTATCGGGTTATCGAGACCATGGATCTCTTCGATAGGTGATAGATTTTTGACATCTTCAAATTTAATGCCTTTCTCTCGCATAGATTTCTTGGCTTCTTGCATATCTTCAGGACTGAGGAATAGAATACCTCTTTTCTTCGGAGTTGTCTTAGGGGGTGGTTCAGGAATAGTCCAAGCATTCTCATTGCACAAGATGTTATTCAGTAGAATCTCAGCTTGTTCTACAGTTCGTTCCCTAAAAACACAACCGGCACAACTATCTAGGTGGTGTTTGGAAGCATCGGTAAGTCCATTATAGAAGATATCAAGTATTTCGTTCTTCTCAAGAGGGTGATCAGGCAAAGCATTCAGTAGCTGGATGAGCCTCCCCCAAGCTTGTGGGAGACTCTCTTCTTCAGCTTGAGCAAAGTTGTATATTTCCTGCAAGGCAACTTGCTTCTTATGGGCAGGGAAATATTTTTCAGAGAAGTAGTAGACCATATCCGAGGGGTTACGCACACAACCCGAAGCAAGAGAAGTGAACCAGGTCTTAGCATCATCCTTTAGCGAGAAAGGAAATAGCTTGAGCATATAGTAGTGGCGGATCTTTTCCTCACTAGTGAATAGGGTGGCTATATCGTGCAGTTTGGTAAGATGGGCTACAACCGTTTCAGATTCATAACTGTGAAAAGGATCAGATTCGACTAGAGTGATTAACTCAGGGTCAACAGAGAATTCATAATCCTTATCGTTCACAAAGATAGGCGAAGTAGCAAACTTCGGGTCGTATTTCATCCTAGCGTTCAGAGATTTTTCTTTCCACTTGCTCAGAAGTTTCTCAACATCATAGCTATCCTTACACGCAAGAAAATGCTCAGCTATCTCTCCCTCCATAACATAGCGCGTATCAGGCATAATATGCAATTCAGGCATAGTAGTAGGTTCTACTTCAATAGTATCAGCAGTTTCAGAAGTATCATCACATCTAGCAGCAGCTCTAGCAATATGTGCATCAAGGAATGCACCAAGTGGCAAAGCAGTATCAGGCATAGCAGGCATAGTATCAAGCATACCATCATCAGGCATAGCATCATCAGGCATAGTATCAAGCATAGCATCATCAGGCATAGTATCAAGCATAGCATCATGGATAGCATAAGTAGCATCATCAAGCACAGGCGACATATCAAGATTTCTAGCAGGAGGCGAAGTCGCAAACTTACTCAAAACTGAAGGTGAATCAAGTGCAGAGCTAGATGGCAATTGCTTACCTCTCCTAGTAGTGGAAGGCAAGATTTTAGTTCTTGGATCTATCAGATTCCTCATAGTGATCAGCAGACGTCAATCCCAAGTGACTCAGAGAATATAGTTGTGCTTCCCCGGCAACGGCGCCAGAAAGAGCCTTGATGACCCACAAGCGTATGGGATCGTAGCAGTTTTCGAGGGTAGAGTGATACGTCTCAAACGTATCTGAATTTTTGATGGTTCCATGCTGTTATCTTGTCAACTTTGGATGTTTTATGTACCTTTTGTATCTTTTTTGGAACTAACTTATTAATTCAGTGCCAAGTGTCAGTTCCTGTTTTTTCTGTGTTTTTGACTCTTTTCCGATCTGATTTTGGAACGGAGTCCAAACGGAATAAAATCCCCGAATTAAATTTTTCCAGAACGGAAGAAGATCAGGGGACTTGAGGGCCAAGGCAGGAGAGCCACAGGGGGCCCACAAGCCCTGTAGCCGCCACCAGGGGGGCGGCGGCTACTGATGACCCACAAGTATAGGGGATCAATCATAGTCCTTCCGATAAGTAAGAGTGTCGAACCCAACCAGGAGCAGAAGGCTCTGATAAACAGATTTCAGCAAGGTAATAACTTCAAGCACTGAAAGTAGCAGTAACAAGTGATTGTGTAGCAAGGTGAAACGTAGCAAGCAAAGAGTAACAAGTAACAAGTAGTAGCAACGGTGCAGCGAGTGGCCCAATCCCTTTTGCAGCAAGGGACAAGCCTAAACAAAGTCTTATAGGAGGAAAAACGCTCCCGGGGACACACGGGAATTTCTTTCATGCTAGTTTTATCATGTTCATATGATTCGCGTTCGTTACTTTGATAGTTCGATATGTGGGTGGACCGGTGCTTGGGTATTGCCCTTACTTGGACAAGCATCCTACTTATGATTAACCTCTCTTGCAAGCATCCGCAACTACAAAAGAAGAATTAGGACAAAGTCTAACCATAGCATTAAACTAGTGGATCCAAATCAGCCCCTCACGAAGCAACGCATAGACTCGGGTTTAAGCTTCTGTCACTCCAGCAACCCATCATCTACTTACTACTTCCCAATGCCTTCCTCTAGGCCCAAATATGGTGAAGTGTTATGTAGTCGACGTTCACATAACACCACTAGAGGAAAAACAACATACAACATATCAAAATACCGAACGAATATCAAATTCACATAACTATTATTAACATGACTTATCCCATGTCCTGAGGAACAAAAGTAACTACTCACAAAACATAATCATAATCATAATTAGAGGTGTAATGAATAGCATCAAGGATCTGAACATAAACTCTTCCACCAAGTAATCCAACTAGCATCAACTACAAAGAGTAATCAACACTACTAGCAACCTTACAAGTACCAATCAGAGTCGCGAGACGAAGATTGGTTACAAGAGATGAACTAGGGATTGGAGAGGAGATGGTGCTGATGAAGATGTTGATGAAGATGCCTCCCCTACGACGAGAGGAGTGTTAGTGATGACGATGGCGACGATCTCCCCCTCCGGGAGGGAAGTTTCCCCGGCAGGATCATCCTGTCGGAGCTCTAGATTGGATCTGCTCAAGTTCCACCTCGTGGCGGCGGCGAAACCATGAAAAAGCTCCCGTCTAATTTTTTCTGGACCAGGACGCTTCATATAGCAAAAGAGGGGGGCTAGTGGGCCGTCAGGGAGCCTACAAGCCCCCACTCCGCCACGAGGGGGTGGCGGTGTCACGGCTTGTGGCGCCCTGGCAGCCCCCCTCCGGTAGTTATTTCACCTAGAATTTTTTATATAATCCCAAAAAAATCCACGTAACTTTTCAGGGCATTAGGAGATGTGCAGAATAGTGGACTAGGATTTGCTCCTTTTCTAGTCCAGAATTCCATCTGCCTGAATTCTCCCTCTTCAAATAAACCTTGCAAAATAAGAGAGAAAAGGCATAAATATGGTACCACAAGTAATATAACAGCCCAAAAAGCAATAATTATCAACATGAAAGCATGATGCAAAATGGACGTGTCAACTCCCCCAAGCTTAGACCTCGCTTGTGCTCAAGCGAAAACCAAGTTCCATAAACATGTCCACATGTTGAGGGACGAAGGTGTCGATAAAACATAATACGGACATGAGGGCATCATGATCACACATAGAACAACAATACATCATAAAGATTCTTATGGGAAAGTAACAATTCCTTCACAAAGCAAAGCATGAAGTAAAAACCTTACCGATAAGTAACCAACAATAAACCATAGTCATTGAAGCAATTGCAATTTATCACAACATCAAAAAGAGTCAAATAAGAGCTTGCAAGGCAAACCCACATACTCAATCATCTCTTTTGTTTTCCACAATTGTTACAACTCACGTGGTACTCATGGTGTCAAAGTTTCAGCTGGACACAGAGGAAGATAGGGGCTTATAGTTTTGCCTCCCAACCATTTACCTCAAGGTAAAGTCAACAACAATAAAGCATAAGTACTCAACTCCAAGTTGATATATGAATATAGATCTTTCCCAAGCATGTGACGGTAGCCAAGACAAAGGCAAAAAGGGAATTGGTGAAGATCACCATGACTCTTACAAGGGTAAAAAGTAAAGGTACAAGATAGGCCCTTCGTAGAGGGAAGCACGGGTTGTCATGCACTTTTGAGGTTTGAATGTGTGCCCTCTTAGTGCTGAGGAACGTCACTTTATATTGCCTCCTATGATAAAGAACTTTATTATGTAGTCTGTCGCTTTTATGTCTTCCTCATCACAGGTTCGTACAAAGCTTATTTTCCACACACTAATAGATCATACATATTAGAGAGCAATTTTTCTTTCTTGCACTGATGACAACTTACTTGAAGGATCTTATTCAATCCATAGGTAGGTATGGTGGATTCTCATGGCAAAACTGGGCTTGAGGTTTATGGATGCACAAGTAGTATCTCTACTTGGTGCGGGAGTTTTGGCTAATTATGAGGTGGAAGCAATCGTCACATGCTAAGGGATCTCTAATCATATAACATTGTTTGGAACCAAGGAAACACAATTCATTATGTTGTCTTCCTTGTCCAACATCTACTCCTAGGCATGTAATAGTTTGGTGAGTGCTCACAATTGTAAAAAGTGTCTAAGTTGATATATTTATATGTGAACCTCTCTTTCCTTATTACTTCTTATTAATTGCAACAATGACTGAGGTCCATGTGGATTTATTCTCAACAAGTTTCAATCATCATACGTGTCATAAGTGAAGTTATCACTTTCCATAAGATCGTCTCATGATCTTTCATGCTATCGTTCTTTTCATACTTTTTGATCATCGCATAAAGCAAAGCCCTTGACTAAGATACTCTTTATTATATAGCTTGTAAGCTCGAATACATTGGGGGAGAGACAAAAGCAAAAAACTCAAACTAAAAACTAAAGACTTATTCCTCTAAAAGAAGAAATAAAAACTGAAAAGGAAAGAACTAAAACAAAGGTAAAAGCAAAAGATATAAAGGTGATACGATACCAGGGCAACTCCACCAAGCTTGGCAGAAGCCAAGGGGATTGCCCATACCAATGCTTAGTTGTCTTCCTTCGGTGGTGATGGTGGTGTTGTTGGAGCAGTCTTGAGCTTGTCTAATTTCCACTTGAGCAAGAAGTTCTGCTCCCTTAGATCGTAATTTTCTTCCTCAAGTTTCAACACTCTATGGCAAAGTTCCTGCTTACTCTCCTGCAAGAAACGAGAAGGGATAAACAAGGTCTTAGGCTTCTTCCTATGGTCAGGGAGGCTTGACTTCTTGAACTCCACATGGGTGTTTGCAGGTTGAGGTAGAGGAGCCTCCTCTTCATCGGAACTCGTTTGCTCCTTCCCTTTGGGCTTATAGTCCTCTTCCTCATCAGTGGTTCAGCCATATGGTTCCAAGTCCCCATAGACCTTGGGGTTGGCAAGGTAGTCAGCCACATAGCTCTCTCCCTCTGAATCTTGAGAAGACATCTTGACCTAGATCTGCGGCAGAACAAGCTCGAAACGAAAACATAGGAAAACTGCGCGACACGGAGATCAAAACCTTCGGGCGACTATATATTGATTTTTTCTGGGCCAGAAGGAGTCCTCTGCAAGAAAACGGAGTCCGGGAGGCACACGAGGTGCCCACAAGCTTGCCCTCCGCCACCAGGGGTAGGGGCGGTGGCAGGGCTTGTGGCCGCCTCGTTCGCTCTCCGGACTGCTTTTTATTTTTCTAATTTTCCAAAAATTCCAAAACGGAAGAAATTTCCTATCGGAAAAGCATCGGAGTCCAATTTCTTACCGAAACAGATACATCTTCGTTTTCAAGGTCTGAAACAGGCTGATAAACATCCCTTATGTACTCCTCTGGAGTTATGACATTGATGATATTGGTCTCAACATTTATGGGAGTACCAGAGATGTAATGCTTGATTCTTTGCCCATTTACCACTCTAGGAAAATTTCCTTCCGTGTTATTGATTTTGATGGCACCGGAACGATATACTTCCTCGACAACATAGGGACCTTCCCATTTAGAGAGAAGCTTGCCTGCAAAGAATCTCAAACGAGAATTGTATAGCAGGACATAATCACCTACATTGAACTCTCGCTTCTGTATTCGTTTGTTGTGCCATCTCTTAACCTTTTCCTTGAACAACCTGGCATTCTCATATGCCTGGGCTCTCCATTCATCTAACAAGCTGATATCAAACAACCGCTTCTCACCAGCAAGTTTGAAATCAAAGTTGAGCTCTTTGATTGCCCAATAAGCTTTGTGTTCTAGCTCAAGAGGTAAATGACAGGCCTTACCGTAACCATTTTATACGGTGACATGCCCATGGGATTCTTATAAGCAGTCCTATAAGCCCATAGTGCATCTCAAGTTTGCTAGACCAATTCTTTCGAGATCTATTGACGGTCTTTTGCAAGATCAAATTGATCTCCCTATTACTCAACTCCACTTGACCACTAGACTGAGGATTATAAGGAGATGCAACTCTATGGTTGACATCATACTTAGCGAGCATCTTGTGGAAAACACCATGAATGAAGTGTGAACCGCCATCAGTCATCAAGTATCTAGGGACTCCAAATCTTGGGAATATGACTTCTTTAAGCATCTTAATAGAGGTGTGGTGATCAGCATTTTTAGTGGGGATAGCTTCTACCCACTTAGTAACGTAATCCACAGCACCTAAGATGTGAGTGTACCCATTGGAACTCGGGAAGGGTCCCATATAATCAAAGCCCCAAACATCAAATGGTTCAATGACAAGTGAATAGTTCATAGGCATTTCCTAACGCTTACTGATGTTCCCTATTCTTTGGCATTCGTCACAAGACAAGACAAACTTACGGGCATCCTTGAAGAGAGTGGGCCAATAGAAACCTGATTGCAATACCTTGTGGGCAGTTCTATCTCCAGCATGGTGTCCTCCGTAGGCTTCGGAATGACACTTCTGCAAGATATGTCCCTGTTCATGTTCAGGCACACAACGTCTAATAACACCATCTACTCCTTCCTTATAAAGGTGAGGATCATCCCAAAAGTAGTGTCTCAAATCAAAGAAGAATTTGTTCTGTTGCTGATAGGTGAAACTGGGTGGTATATATTTGGCTACGATATAGTTTGCATAATCGGCATACCACGGTGCACTATGTGAAGTGCGGATGACATTCAATTGCTCATCAGGAAAGCTGTCATCAATAGGTAGTGGGTCATCAAGGACATTCTCTAGCCTAGACAAGTTATCTGCTACAGGGTTATCACCACCCTTTCGGTCAACGACGTGCAAATAAAATTCCTGTAGCAGGAGAACCCATCTGATCAGCCTAGGCTTAGCGTCCTTCTTCTCCATAAGGTACTTAATAGCAGCATGATCAGAGTGAATAGTGACTTTGGAGTCAACTATATAAGATCTGAACTTTCCACATGCAAACACGACTGCTAAAAATTCCTTCTCCGTAGTGGCATAGTTTCTTTGGGCATTGTCTAGAGTTTTACTAGCATAGTGAATGACATTCAACTTCTTGTCAACTCTTTGTCCTAGAACAGCACCAACAGCATAATCACTAGCGTCGCACATGATTTCAAAGGGCAAGTTCCAGTCAGGTGGTTGAACAATAGGTGCGGTTATCAAAGCCTTCTTAAGTATTTCGAAGGCTTCCTCACAATCCTCATCAAAAATAAAAGGAACATCCTTCTGCAAGAGGTTGGTAAGAGGCCTAGAAATCTTAGAGAAGTCTTTAATGAACCTTCTATAGAAACCAGCATGACCTAGGAAACTTCGTATACCTCTGATATCTGTGGGGAAAGGCATTTTCTCAATTGCATCAACCTTAGCCTTATCAACTTCAATGCCTCTTTCAGAGATTTTATGTCCTAAGACGATACCTTCATTAACCATAAAGTGGCACTTGTCCCAATTCAAGACGAGGTTGGTTTCTTCGCATCTGTGTAAGACTCGATCAAGGTTGTTGAGGCAATCATCAAAGGAAGACCTGTAAACGGAGAAGTCATCCATGAAAACCTCGACAATCTTTTCACAAAAGTCAGAGAATATAGCCATCATACATCTTTGAAAGGTGGCAGGTGCATTACATAAGCCAAAAGGCATACGTCTATAGGCAAAGGTACCGAAAGGGCAGGTGCAAGTGGTTTTCTCTTGATCAGATTGTGCAACAGGAATTTGCGAGAAACCTGAATAACCGTCTAGAAAGCAGAAGTGTGTGTGTTTTGATAGCCTTTCTAGCATTTGGTAGATAAACGGCAAAGGATAATGATCTTTCCTGGTTGCCTTGTTCAGTTTCCGGAAGTCTATCACCATTCTATAGCCGGTAATAATCTTTTGTGGGATTAGTTCATCCTTATCATTAGGAACGACGGTGATACCTCCCTTCTTAGGTACGCAATGTACTGGACTTACCCAATCACTATGAGCAACAGGATAAATGATTCCTGCTTCCACAAGCTTTAATATTTCTTTTCTAACGACCTCTTTCATCTTAGGATTTAATCTCCTTTGATGATCAGCAACTGGTTTAAAGTCAGGATCAATTTTAATCTTGTGCTGACATAGAGTAGGACTAATACCCTTAAGATCATCAAGAGTATATCCAATAGCAGCGTGGTGCTTCCTCAGAGTTCTTAGTAACTTCTTCTCTTCATGCTCTGAGAGGAGATCACTAATAATGACAGGATATATCTCCTTCTCATCAAGATAGGCATACTTAAGAGTATCAGGCAACTGTTTAAGCTCGAAAACAAGGTCACTCTTTGGTGGGGGAGGATCCCCAAGCAGTTCAACAGGCAGGTTATTCTTGAGAATAGGATATTGTTCTAAGACAATTTTATCTATCTCATCTCTCTCCTCCATATGCATATCATTTTCATGCTCAAGCAGATATTGCAATAGAAGGTACGGCAATAGAGGCAAGAGCACTGATCTCATCCCTACCAGACGACTCTCTTTCATGGGGTTGTCTTCCAAACTTGGAGAAATTAAATTCATGAGACACACCCTCGAAACTAACAGTGACGGTCTACTTAATGCAAACAATGTGAGCATTGACAGTGTTGAGAAAGGGTCTACCAAATATGATGGGACAAAAGCTATCTTGTGCAGTACCAAGGACGAGGTAATTCGTAGGATACTTCGTCTTACCACACATGACTTCTACGTCTCTCACAATTCCCAGGGGGCAGATAGTGTCTCTATTAGCTAGCGTGATAGTGACATCAATGGGTTCTAACTCAGCAGGTGCAATCTCATCTTTGATTTCATCATATAGAGAACAGGGTATTGCACTAACACTAGCTCCCATATCACATAAACCATGGTAACAGTGATCTCCTATCTTGACAGAAACAACGGGCAGGCCAACTATAGGTCCGTATTTGTCTTTCGCGTGAGGTTTTGCAATTCTAGCGGAGTCCTCACAGAATTTGATAACATGCCCATCTACGTCTTCGGCTAAGAGATCTTTGATAATAGCAATACTAGGCTCAACTCTAATCTCTTCAGGGGGTGCAAGTGGTCTAATATAACCCCTACGTATCACAGTTGGAGCTTTAGAATAATCCTTTATCCTAGCAGGGTATGGTGGTTTCTTAGTGTAAGCACAGGGAACAATAAGATCACTAAAAGCAATGACTTTCTCCTCAACTAGATTGGTTTTGGCTATGTTGCTTTCTACAGGAGGATTATATTTAAACCACTTCTCTTTGGGAAGATCAACATGAGCAGCAAAAGATTCACATAGAGAAGCTACTATCTCAGAGTCAAGTCCATACTTAGCGCTAAAATCTCTAGAAGTGTTTGTCTCAACAAAAGATTTAACGCAATCAAACTGGAAATTCATACCTGACTCCTTACCTTCCTCCAGCTCCCAATCTTCAGAGTTGCGTTTGATTCTCTCCAATAAATTCCACTTGTGATCAATATCCTTCTTCATAAAAGAACCGGTACAAGAAGTGTGAAGCATGGTACGATCTTCATGAGAAAGCCGAGCATAAAAGTTTTGAGTGATGATTTCTCTCGAGAGCTCATGATTGGGGCATGAATATAGCATTGATTTAAGCCTCCCACAAGCTTGAGCTATGCTTTCCCTGTCACGAGGCCAAAAGTTATAAATAAAGTTCCGATCACGATGTACTAAATGCATAGGATAGAACTTTTGATGAAATTCCAATTTCAACCGATTGCAGCCCCATGATCCAGTATCATCACATAGCCTATACCATGTCAACGCCTTATCCTTCAAAGATAAAGGAAAGACTTTCTTCTTTACCTCATCATCGGGCAAACCTGCAATCTTAAATAAACCACAAACTTCATCTACATAGATTAGATGCAAGTCTGGATGTGAAGATCCATCTCCTGTGAAAGGATTAGCCAGCAGTTTCTCAAGCATACCCGAAGGAATTTCATAAAAGATATTTTCAGTAGGTACCTCAGGTTGAGGAGCAACTCCTCATGCTTCCGTTCGTGGTGAAGATACCCCGAACAAACTCCTCAAAGGAACAGTTTCCATAGTGACAAGTGACAATAAATTTTAGCACGGTATATAAATGTTTCCTTACCAATTTCCACTTACCAAAGGCGCTTCACTCCCCGGCAACAGCGCTAGCAAAGAGTCTTGATGACGCACAAGTATAGGGAATCAATCGTAGTCCTTTCGGTAAGTAAGAGTGTCGAACCCAACGAGGAGCAGAAGGCTCTGATAAACGGATTTCAGCAAGGTAATAAGTGCAAGCACTGAAAGTAGCGGTAACAAGTGATTGTGTAGCGAGGTGAAACGTAGCAAGCAAACAGTAACAAGTAACAAGTAGTAGCAACGGTGCATAAAGTGGCCCAGTCCCTTTTGTAGCAAGGGACAAGCCTGAAAAAGTCTTATAGGACGAAAAACTCTCCCGAGGACACACGGGAACTTCTGTCATGCTAGTTTTATCATGTTCATATGATTCGCGTTCGTTACTTTGATAGTTTGATATGTGGGTGGACCGGCGCTTGGGTACTACCCTTACTTGGACAAGCATCCCACTTATGATTAACCCCTCTCCCATGCATCCGCAACTATGAAAGAAGAATTATGACAAAGTCTAACCATAGCATTAAACTAGTGGATCCAAATCAGCCCCTCACGAAGTAACACATAAACTAGGGTTTAATTTTCTATGACTCTTGCAACCCATCATCTACTTACTACTTCCCAATGCCTTCCTCTAGGCCCAAATATGGTGAAGTGTTATGTAGTCGACGTTCACATAACACAAATAGAGGAAAAACAACATACAACATATCAAAATACCGAACGAATATCAAATTCACATGACTATATTAACATGACTTATCCCATGTCCTCAGGAACAAAAGTAACTACTCACAAAACATAATCATAATCATGATCAAAGGTGTAATGAATAGCATCAAGGATCTGAACATAAACTCTTTCCACCAAGTAATCCAACTAGCATCAACTACAAAGAGTAATCCACACTACTAGCAACCTTACAAGTACCAATCGGAGTTGCGAGACGAAGATTGGTTACAAGAGATGAACTAGGGATTGGAGAGGAGATGGTGCTGATGAAGATGTTGATGAAGATGCCTCCCCTCCGACGAGAGGAGTGTTGGTGATGACGATGGCGACGATCTCCCCCTCCGGGAGGGAAGTTTCCCCGGCAGGATCGTCCTGCCGGAGCTCTAGATTGGATCTGCTCAAGTTCCGCCTCGTGGCGGCGGCAAAACCACGAAAAAGCTCACGTCTGATTTTTTATGGACCAGGACGCTTCATATAGGAAAAGAGGGGGGCTAGTGGGCCGTCAGGGAGCCCACAAGCTCCCACTCCGCCATCAGGGGGGCTGGCGGTGTCAGGGCTTGTGGCGCCCTGGCAGCCCCCCTCCGGTAGTTCTTTCGCCCAGTATTTTTTATATAATCCCAAAAAAATCCACGTAACTTTTCAGGGCATTTGGATATGTGCAGAATAGTGGGCTAGGATTTGCTCCTTTTCCAGTCCAGAATTCGAGCTGCCTGAATTCTCCCTCTTCAAATAAACCTTGCAAAATAAGAGAGAAAAGGCATAAATATGGTACCACAAGTAATATAACAACCCAAAAAACAATAATTATCAACATGAAAGCTTGATGCAAAATGGACGTATCAGCTACCAGGCTTGTGGCTTCCCTGGCGCCCCCCCCCCCTGACCTAGCTCCTTCGTCTATATATTCCCTAAAATCCAGAAAAAATAGGGGAATCCACGGAAACACTTTTCCGCCGCCGCAAGCTTCCGTTTCCGCGAGATCTCATCTCGAGACCCTTCCCGGTGCCCTGCCGGAGGGGACTTTGGAGTTGGAGGGCTTCTACATCAACATCATCGCCCCTCCAATGACTCATGAGTAGTTCACTTCAGACCTACGGGTCCATAGTTAGTAGCTAGATGGCTTCTTCTCTCTCTTGGATCCTCAATACAAAGTTCTCCATGATCTTCATGGAGATCTATCCGATGTAATCCTCTTTGGCGGTGTGTTTGTCGAGATCCGATGAATTGTGGATTTGTGATCAGATTATCTATGAATTATATTTGAGTCTTTGCTGATTTATTATATGCATGATTTGATATCCTTGTAAGTCTCTCCGAGTCTTGGGTTTTTTGGCCAACTAGATCTATGATTCTTGCAATGGGAGAAGTGCTTGGTTTTGGGTTCATACCGTGTGGTGACCTTTCCCAGTGACAGAAGGGGCAGCAAGGCACACATCATGTTGTTGCCATCAAGGGTAACAAGATGGGCTTTTATCGTAGATATGAGATTGTCCATCTACATCATGTCATCTTGCTTAAGGAGTTACTCTGTTCTCATGAACTTAATACACTAGATGCATGCTGGATAGCGGTCGACGTGTGGAGTAATAGTAGTAGATGCAGAAAGTATCGGTCTACTTGTTTTGGACGTGATGCCTATATATATAATCATTGCCTTAGATAACGTCACGACTTTGCGCGGTTCTATCAATTGCTCGACAATAATTCGTTCACCCACCGTCTACTTGCTTTCATGAGAGACACCACTAGTGAACACTACAACCCCCGGGTATATTCACAACTATCGTTTCCACTTTTGCTTTTACTTTGCTTTGTTTCTTTTTGCTTTCAGTTCTCACTTGGCAAACAATCTATAAGGGTTTGACAACCCCTTCATAGCATTGGGTGTAAGCTCTTTGTGTTTGTGCAGGTACTTGTGACAATCCTTCACTGGATCGATACCTTGGTTCTCAAAACTGAGGGAAATACTTATCGCCGCTGTGCTACATCACCCTTTCCGCTTCGAGGGAACACCAACGCAACGCTCCAAGGCCACGGGGGAATCCTTTGCCTATTTGCCAAGGAAGTCCCTAAAGGCGTAGCCGTAGCAGAAGGATTCCTCGTGGCGTTGCTGAGGAGTATCAAGACAAGAATAGTCTCCCGTCAACACGCTTGTTTCTGGCGCCGTTGGAAGGTCTTTTGTTGCAGTAGCATAGAGTATTCGACCAAAATTTGTTGATTCGCCAAGACGGGAAGCGAAAAAATATTCTCAAGTATTAGCAGCTGAGTTCGTCAGATTCAACCACACCTGAAAGATTAGTGTCTGCAAGCAAAGTATCAGTAGCAAAGTAGTATGATAGAAACGGTGCCAGAAACGATCTGTTGACGGCAGACTATTCCTAACTGTTGTATCAATCGCACGAGTAGGTTGCCTATGGACGGAGAACTATTCTTCCCCGACAACGTTGATGAAAAGGATCTTGCAACTAGCAACAGCGAAGTAGCAAGGAACAGCAGTAGCAGCAGCAGCAGAGTAACAACATTAGCAACAGTAGTAGCAAAGTGGCCCAATCCCTTTTGTAGCAAGGGACAAGCCTAGGCAAAGTAACGAAGTGAGGACCAGTAGTAAAAGACTCGTAGGCAGTGGATCGGTGATGGATGAGTGTGACAGATGTGATTCATCATGTAACAGCTATAACACGGAGAGATATGTAACTAGCTCCCGTTCATCAATCTAATGTAGGCATGTATTCCGTATGTAGTCATACGTGCTTAGGGAAAAGAACTTGCATGACATCTATTGTCCATCCCTCCCGTGGCAGCGGGGTCCTAATGGAAACTACGGGATATTAAGGTTCTCCTTTTAATAAAGAACTGGACCAACGCATTAACACGCGGTGAATACATGAACCCCTCATACTATGGTCATCTCCGGGAGTGGTTCCGGCTATTGTCACTCCGGGGTTGCCGGGTCATAACACATAGTAGGTGACTACAATTTGCAAGATAGGACCTAAAACACACATATATTGGCAACAACATAATAGGTTCAGATCAGAAATCATGGCACTCGGGCCCTAGTGACAAGCATTAAGCATAGCCAACTAGTAGCAACATCAATCTAGAACATAGTGGATACTAGGGATCAATCGCCGTCATGAACTAACTCAATTACATGATATATCTCATCCAACTCATCACCGTCCAGCAAGCCTACGATGAGATTACTCGCGAACTATGAAGAGCATCATGGAATTGTCGATGGAGAAAGGTTGATGATGACGATGGCGACGATTTCCCCTCACCGGAGCCCGAAACGGACTCCAGATCTGCCATCCAGCTGAAAAACAGGATGTGGCGGCGCCTCCGTATCGCAAAACGCGATGAAACCTTCTCCCTGATTTTTTTCGGGCGAGACGGAAGATATAGAGCTGAGTTTGGGGGCGGTGGTGCCACGTGGGCCCCACAAGCCTGCACGACGCGGCCTGTGGGCTTGTGGCCCACTGGCACGCCCCCTCCGGTGGATCTTTGCGTAGGTATTTTACTTTTATTCCAGAAAAAATCTCCATAAATTTTCAGGATATTCTGAGAACTTTTATTTCTGCATAAAAACAACACCACGGCAATTCTGCTGAAAACAACGTCAGTCCGGGTTAGTTCCATTCAAATCATGCAACTTAGAGTCCAAAACAAGGGCAAAAGAGTTCGGAAAAGTAGATACGACGGAGACGTATCAAGACTCAACGTTCACATACAACGGGTGCAGAACAGTTGCACACGCGGAACACTCGGGTTAAGCTTGACGAGCCTACCATGTGTATACATGGCCTCGGAACACATGAGACCGAAAGGTCGAGGATGAATCTTATAGTTGATACGATTAGCATAGAGATGCTTACCATTGAAACTATTCTCAACTCACGTGATGATCGGACTTGAGTTAGTGAATTTGGATCATGTACCACTCAAATGACTAGAGAGATGTACTTTTTGAGTGGGAGTTTAGCAAGTAACTTTATTAGTTAAACTCTAATTATCTTGAACATAGTCTAAGTCCACTTTCAAAATATTTGTGTTGTAGATCAATGGCTCACGCGACAGTCACCCTGAATTTTAATACGTTCCTAGAGAAACCTAAGTTGAAAGACGATGGAAGCAACTTTGTAGACTGGGCTCATAATCTTAAGTTGCTCCTGCAAGCTGGGAAGAAGGATTATGTCCTTAATGCTGCGCTAGGAGAAGAACCACCCGCCAATGCTAACCAAGATGATAAGAATGCTTGGTTAACACGCAAGGAGGACTACTCAGTAGTTCAATGTGCAGTGTTGTATGGCTTAGAACCATGACTTCAACGTCGCTTTGAGCGTCATGGAGCATTTGAGATGTTCCAGGAGTTGAAGTTTATCTTTCATAAGAACGCCCGGATCGAGAGGTATGAGACCTCCGATAAATTCTATGCTTGCAAGATGGAGGAGAATTCGTGTGTCAGTGAACATGTGCTCAAAATGTCTGGGGTACTCAAACCGTCTAGCTGAGCTGGAGATTGAACTCCCACAAGAGGCTATCACTGAAAGAATTCTTCAATCACTGCCACCAAGCTACAAGAGCTTAGTGCTGAACTATAACATGCAAGGGATGAACAAGTCACCCGGCGAGTTATTCACGATGCTGAAAGTCGCGGAGTCAGAACTCCGTAAAGAGCATCAAGTGTTGATGGTGAATAAGACCACTAGTTTCAAGAGAAATGGCAAACGAAAGAAGGGTAATTCAAAGAAGAGCGGCAAGCCGGTTGCCAATCCGACGAAGAAACCCAAAGTTGGACCTAAGCCTGAAACGGAGTGTTATTATTGCAAGGGTCTGGGTCACTGGAAGCACAATTTCCCCAAGTATCTGTCTGATAAGAAGGCGGCCAAGGAAAAAATCAGGTATATTCGATATACATGTTATTGATGTGTACTTAACTAGCTCTCGTAGTAGTGCCTGGGTATTCGATACCGGTTCTGTTGCTCATATTAGCAACTCGAAACAGGAACTGCAGAATAAGCGAAGGCTGGCGAAGGATGAAGTGACGATGCGCGTGGGAAATGGTTCCAAGGTTGATGCAATCGTCGTCGGCACAGTTTCACTTCAGTTACCATCAGGATTAGTTATGAACTTAAATAATTGTTATTTAGTGCATGCGTTAAGCATGAACATTATATATGGATCTTGTTTATTGCGAGACGGTTACTCGTTGAAGTCAGAGAATAATGGTTGTTCTATTTCTATGAGTAATATCTTTTAAGGTCATGCACCCAATGTGAGAGGATTGTTCATATTGAATCTTGATAGCAATAATACACATATACATAACATTGAGACCAAAAGAGTTAGAGTTAACAATGATAGCGCCATGTTTTTATGGCACTACCGCTTAGGTCATGTTGGTGTAAAGCGCATGAAGAAACTCCATACCGATGGACTTTTGGAGTCACTTGACTTTGATTCACTTGACACGTGCGAACCATGCCTCATGGGCATGATGACTAAGACTCCGTTCTCCGGAACAATGTAGCGTGCAAGTGACTTGTTGGAAAACATACATACCGATGTGTGCGGTCCGATGAGTGTGGAGGCGCGCTGCGGATATCGTTATTTTCCCACCTTCAGTGACGATTTGAGTAGATATGGTTATGTCTACTTGATGAAGCACAAGTCTGAAACGTTTGAGAAGTTCAAGTAATTTCACAGTGAAGTTGAAAATCATCGTAACAAGAAGATCAAGTTCCTACGGTCTGATCATGGGGGTGAATATCTGAGTTTCGAGTTTGGTGCTCACTTAAGACAATGTGGAATTGTTTCACAATTGACACCGCCTGGAACACCACAGCGTAATGGTGTGTCCAAACGTCGTAATCGTACTTTATTAGAGATGGTGCGATCTATGATGTCTCTTACCGATTTGCCGTTATCGTTTTGGGATTATGCATTAGAGACAGCTGCATTCACTTTAAATAGGGTACCATCAAAATCCGTTGAGACGACACCATGCGAACTGTGGTATGGCAAAAGACCAAAGTTGTCGTTTCTTAAAGTTTGGGGATGTGATGCTTATGTCAAAAAGCTTCAGCCCAAAAAGCTGGAACCCAAAGCCGAAAAGTGTGTCTTCATAGGTTACCCAAAAGAGACAGTTGGGTACACCTTCTATCTCAAATCTGAGGGCAAAGTGTTTGTTGCTAAAAACGGAGCTTTTCTCGAGAAGGAGTTTCTCTCGAGAGAATTGAGTGGGAGGAAGATAGAACTTGACGAGGTTGTCGAACCTCTCATCCCTCTGGATGGTGGCGCAGGGCAAGGGGAAACCTCTGTCGTTGCGACGCCGGTTGAGGAGGAAGTTAATGATGATGATCATGAAACTCCGGTTCAAGTTTCTGTCGAACCACGCAGGTCGACGAGACCACGTGCTGCTCCAGAGTGGTACGGTAATCCCGTCTTATCAATCATGTTGTTGGACAACAATGAACCTGCAAATTATGAAGAAGCAATGGTGGGCCCAGATTCCAACAAATGGCTAGAAGCCATGAAGTCCGAGATAGGATCCATGTATGAGAACAAAGTGTGGACTTTGGAGGTACTGCCTGAGGGCCTCAAGGCTATTCAGAACAAATGGATCTTTAAGAGGAAGACGAACGCTGGTGGCAATGTGACCGTTTATAAAGCTCGACTTGTGGCAAAGGGTTTTTCACAAGTTCAAGGAGTTGACTACGATGAGACATTCTCACCTGTAGCGATGCTTAAGTCTGTCAGAATCATGTTAGCAATAGCTGCATTTTTCGATTATGAAATCCGGTAGATGGATGTCAAAACGGTGTTCCTTAACGGTTTTCTTAAGGAAGAGTTCTATATGATGCAAACCGAAGGTTTTGTCGATCCAAAGAATGCTAACAAAGTGTGTAAGCTTCAATGATCCATTTATGGACTGGTGCAAGCATCTCGGAGTTGGAATAAGCGCTTTGATGAGGTGATCAAAGCATTTGGGTTTATACAAGTGGTTGGAGAATCTTGTATTTACAAGAAAGTGAGTGGGAGCTCTGTGGCGTTTCTAATATTATATGTGGACGACATATTGCTGATTAGAAACAACATGGAGCTTTTGGAGAGCATAAAGGATTACTTGAATAAGAGTTTCTCTATGAAGACCTAGGAGAAGCTGCTTACATTCTAGGCATTAAGATCTATAGGGATAGATCAAAACGCCTGATAGGACTTTCACAAAGCACATACCTTGATAAAGTTTTGAAGAAGTTCAAAATGGATCAGTCCAAGAAAGGGTTCTTGCCAGTGCTACAAGGTATAAAATTGAGTAAGACTCAGTGCCCAGCAACTGCGGAAGATAGAGAACAAATGAGTTCCGTCCCCTACGCTTCAGCTGTAGGTTCTATCATGTATGCAATGCTGTGCACTAGACCAGACGTCAGCTTGGCCATAAGCATGGAAGGCAGGTTTCAGAGTAATCCAGGAGTGGATCACTGGACGACGGTCAGGAATATTCTGAAGTACGTGAAAAGGACTAAGGAAATGTTTCTCGTTTATGGAGGTGACAAAGAGCTCGTCGTAAAAGGTTACATCAACGCAAGTTTTGACACCGATCCGGATGACTCTAAGTCGCAAACCGAATACGTATTTATTCTTAATGGGGGTGCAGTAAGCTGGTGCAGGTCCAAGCAGAGCGTCGTAGCAGATTCTACATGTGAAGCAGAGTACATGGCTGCCTCGGAGGCAGCAAAGGAGGGTGTGTGGATGAAGCAGTTCATGACAGATCTTCGAGTTGTGTCGAGTGCACTAGATCCATTAACTCGGTTATGTGACAGCACTGGTGCCATTGCCTTAGCAAAGGAACCAAGGTTTCACAAGAAGACCAGACACATCAAGCGACGCTTCAACCTCATCCATGACTACGTCAAAGGAGAGCACGTGAATATTTGGAAAGTGAACACGGATCTGAATGTAGCAGACCCGCTGATTAAACCTCTTCCACGGGCAAAACATGATCAACACCAGAACTGTATGGGTGTTCGATTTATTACAATGTAAATCGCATGACGATGTGAGGACTAGATTATTGACTCTAGTGCAAGTGGGAGACTGTTGGAAATATGCCCTAGAGGCAATAATAAATAGTTATTATTATATTTCCTGTTTAAAGATAATCGTTTATTATCCATGCTATAATTGTATTGAATGAAAACATAGATACATGTGTGGATACATAGACAAAACAATGTCCCTAGCAAGCCTCTAGTTGGCTAGCCAATTGATCAATGATAGTCAAGGTTTTCTGACTATGAGCAAGTGTTTTCACTTGATAACTGGATCACATCATTAGGAGAATCATGTGATGGACTAGACCCAAACTATGAACGTAGCATATTGATCGTGTCATTTTATTGCTATTGTTTTCTGCGTGTCAAGTATTTGTTCCTATGACCATGAGATCATATAACTCATTGGCACTGGAGGAATACCTTGTGTGCATCAAACGTCACAATGTAACTGGGTGACTATAAAGGTGTTCTACAGGTATCTCCGAAGGTGTCCGTTGAGTTAGTATGGATCAACACTGGGATTTGTCACTCCGTGTGATGGAGAGATATCTCGGGGCCCACTCGGTAATACAACATCACACACAAGCCTTGCAAGCAATGTGACTAAGTGTAAGTCACGAGATCTTGTATTACAGAACGAGTAAAGAGACTTGCCGGTAACGAGATTGAAATAGGTATGCGGATACCGACGATCAAATCTCAGGCAAGTAACATACCGATAAGATTATATGAATCCTTGACACTGAGGTTCAACCGATAAGATCTGCGGAGAATATGTAGGATACAATATGGGCATCCAAGTCCCGCTATTGGATATTGACCGAGGAGTGCCTCGGGGCATGTGTACATAGTTCTCGAACCCGCAGGGTCTGCACACTTAAGGTTCGATGATGTTTTAGTATAGTTGAGTTATATGTGTGGTTACCGAATGTTGTTCGGAGTCCCGGATGACATCACGGACATCATGAGGGTTTCTGGAATGGTCCGGAAATGAAGAATTATATATTGGATGGCTTCATTTGGTTACCGGAAGGTTTTCGGGCATTACCGGGAATGTACCGGGAGTGACGAATGGGTTCCGGAAGTTCACTGCGAGGGAGGCAACCCACCCGGGGGAAGCCCAATGGTCCTAGGGGTGGCACACAAGCCCTTAGTGGGCTGGTGGGATAGCCCAAGAGGGCCTTGGTGCCAAGGAAAGAAAACCAAAGAAAAAGAAAAAAAAAGAGGTGGGCATGAAGAGAAGGACTCCACTTTCCAATCCTAATTGGAGTAGGACTCCTCCTCTCGCCTGGCTGGCGCACCCTTGAGGGCTTGGCCCTCAAGGAAAGCCTGCTCCCCTCCCTCCTATATATAGTGGTGATTTAGGGCTGATTTGAGACAACTTTTGCCACGTGCAACTCAGATCTAGACACCATAGTTTTACCTCTAGATCGTATTTCTGCGGAGCTCGGTCGAAGCCCTGCAGGAGTAGATCCTCACCACCATCGGAGCGCCGTCACGCTGCTGGAGAACTCATCTACTTCTCCGTCTTGCTTGCTGGATCAAGAAGGCCGAGATCATCGTCGAGCTGTACGTGTGTTGAACGCGGAGGTGTCGTCCGTTCGGCACTAGATCGGAATGAATCGTGGGACGGATCGCGGGACGGTTCGTGGCACGGTTCGTGGGGCTGATCGAGGGACGTGAAGACGTTCCACTACATCAACCGCATTTCTTAAACGCTTCCTGTGGTGCAATCTACAAGGGTACGTAGTTCCAAATCTCCTCTCGTAGATGGACATCACCATGATAGGTCTTCGTGTGCGTAGGAAAATTTTGTTTCCCATGCAACGTTCCCCAACATATATTATATCCTTTTTGTGCAAATCCAGTATTGTCATCAATTCACCAAAAATGGGGAGATTGTTAGGGCATATTTTCTCCCTAAGTGATTTTGGTGATTGATGACAGTATCTCTGCGGACTAATCGTGTGCATTGAGCATTTGAGATAATACATGGCAAGGCACAAGACGATTCGGTGCCCCTCGGTGTACTTCGAGCACGGTGGCTTCTACGGTTCTCTGTGGTGGTTTTGAGTCGTAGGAAAGCCGTACTATTAAGACGGGGTCCGCGTCGAAAAGGTTTGGGTGGAATCATCACACACACACACACTTCTACTTTCCACCACCTTTCCCTTGCAGTAATGGAGCCCCACCTGTTCTTTTCTTGCCTGTGCAGAAAGTCCAGCGGTAGTACCGCTCACCGCTTGCAGAGCGGTAGTACCGCTTGCAGAGCGATAGTACCGCTCCACGGTGGCGGTAGTACCTCTCTCTAGCTTATTGCCGCTTCGTCAGACTTTTTGCGCATACTTTCCCAACGGTGGTAGGCCCGGTAGTAATATCTTTACTACCGTGGATGTGTGCCTACCAAGCGGTAGTACCGCTCCTTACCTAGCGGTAGTACCGCTAGGGTAGCAGTAGTACCGCTCCTCCCAAGCGGTAGTACAGCTAGGGGCAACGGTAGTACCGCTCCTCGCCAGCGGTAGTACCGCTAGGGGCAGCGATAGTACCTCTCCTCTCTAGTGGTAGTACCGCGCTGTGGGTGCTGTTTGTGGGAGGTAACGGTTGGATTTGTTCCCCCATTATATAAAGGGTTCTTCCACTCCAAGAACCCTACCTTTCACCAACCGAGACTCCATTGTTGCTCCTAAGCTCATTTGTGCCCGATCTCTCTCGCTAGCCAATCAAACTTGTGGATTTCCTACGGATTGGTTGAGAAGGCCAAGATCTACACTTCCATCAAGAGATATTTGATTCCCCCACCAATCCCTTGCGGATCTTGTTACTCTTGGGTGTTTGAGCACCCTAGACAGTTGAGGTCTCCCCGGAGCCACATTCCATTGTGGTGAAGCTCCGTGGTCTTGTTGGGAGCCTCCAAGCTTTGTGTGGAGATAGCCCAACCTTGTTTGTAAAGGTTCGTTCGCCGCCTCCAAAGGCACCAATAGTGGAATCACGGCACCTCGCATTGTGTGAGGGCATGAGGAGAATACAGTGGCCTTAGTGTCTTATTGGGAAGCATTGTGCCTTCACACCACTCCAACGGAGACGTACTTCCTGTCAAAGGGAAGGAACGTCGGCAAAACATCCTCATCTTCACCGGTTCCACTTGCGGTTATCTCTTACCTTTACTTTGTGAATGTTATTGTTGTAGCATATTTCTTGCTTGCATTAGTTGTCATGGTAGGTAGCATCATATAGGTTGTGCTCACCTAGTTGTTAATTTAGAGAACCTTTATGTTGCTAACCCTAACTTGTTAAAAAAAGCTAAAAATTGGTAGTTGCCTATTCACCCCCCCCTCTAGTCAACCATATCGATCGTTTCACGCGCCGACCCTATTTTGACGGTTATTTTGTAGGTCGGGGCATTATACGGGGTGTGCTAGAGATTCTCTTACAACGAACCGACCTGAGCTAGTGCTCTGAGTTTGGTCTCCAAAGACCGACTTTTGAGAAAATAAAAAAAACATGTGTTCAAAAAATATAATCAGAAATATTGGATCCTTTTGCGAATATTGATGGTTAGAGGGATAGTGACATCCTAGCCCATCAGGATCTAAGTCCTATTGCTCGCATTATTTTTGATTTTTTTTTCAGAATTTTCGACGATGCACATTCAGTGAAAGGAGACGTTTTCGTTGACGACGAGGCGCCTACGATGACTTTATAAATATCAAAATGATATATCGGCTCAGACTTTCGGAGGTGCTCTTAAGTATAGAATATGCGTGTGTGCATTCATAAGGATGAGTATATGCACGCGTATGTGAATGCTCGCGTGTGTACTGTGTTACACAAAAAAACATTGGACCCTTTTAACGAGTGAAACACATGGCAATTGCGAACAAATTTGCATGTCAATCTATATTGACCGATGATGACAAATTTAATTGATAAGCATGATAAATCCGATTAAGTCTATTTTTCATATTAATATTTACTCTACTTGTCAACTAAAATCGTAATCCTTTACAAAAAAAACTAAAATCGTAATCCTTAGTTGTAATAAAACAACAACAATTAAATGGATAGAAGAGAATCAGAAATGCAATTCGGCTCCCGGAGCCAAATTGCATTTCCGATTGCATATGCTCCTAGAAACCGAATTGCATTTCCAGATCTTTATATGATCCCTTGAAAGAAGTCTTCACACCACAATAAAAAACCAGCGTATATATACCTCATATGAAATCTCTTTTAATAATTTTAAAATTTAAAATAAAGTTTTGAAGTTTTTTATAATAAACTTGATTTGATTTTTTCCACTAATATATAAATTTTCACGAATAGAAAACCAGCGTTGAGTTCAAAGGCAAGAAAATAAAAATTATTTGCTATTGTAGGTCACTATTTATATTATTTTAACCGAAATTTTTGTTTTTTAAAGAAGCCAACAAGAATTTATCTTTTTATGAATTTTTTTACCAATATAATGAAAGCTAAAGTTTATTTTAAAAATTCAGAATATGCTGAATTTTTATTTAATTACTAAATATTTTATTTATATAGGATGTGTATATTATATTCCTTCCGTGCCTAAATAACTATAGTTGGGCTGTAATTATATAGGTATAGAGGGAGTACACCATAGACCAAAAGTTCCTCTCCGACAACACACCCAATATTATGCGAGGTACTGATGATTCAAGAGTGCACATTACCAAGTACCCTGTACACCTTCTATGTGCTACCAATAACAGTACAAATTCCAGTTCCAAATATGAAGACAGATGAAAATGTTTAGGCCGCCGTAGACGGGCCGAGCACTTCTTATTCGACGTACACACAACTCAAACTACAGGGAGGTTTTTCAAATTTCAAGTGCAGATGTTTCATAGACGACACTCGGTCTCGACTGCGCGCGGCTCACTGCCGCATTCAGGAAGATTTCTTGCTCTCCTGCAGGCGCTCGAACAGGCTGCCATCGAAGGCGCCCCTCACGATTTCTCGCTGCAAAAAGCCTTCTTTATCCTTTGCCACCTTGTGCAGCAACTTCCATTCGAGGTTGGCTGCGGCCCTGCGTGAAGAAGATCATTTTGTGATAAGAATTCAGAAATTACTTTTTGGAGGACAGCTAGGCCTGAAATGGAAGGAGCTTGCACGCATGAAACATACTTGGAATGAGACTATCAGAGCATATTATGTTCTAATCTAGTCTTGTGTACTGATCAGGTATGCTTGTCTCTAATAGCTTTGTACATTGGATACGAAATCTTTCTAAGAACAGCCAGCCATGAATTGTAACTGAAAAATAAGTAAAGAACAGCATTGCCAATTCAGTGCTGCACTTACCAGCCCAGGAAATCATACATATTACGGTTGTGTTTAAGCATGGCGTTAATCTCATCTTCTGACAAAGCATTCGGCCGAGTTCGGCCAAACTTGCTGAATATAGCATCGAATTTTGCTGGTTCAAACCTACACACAGAGTAAGAAAAACTAGTTAGAAAATTCATTTCCGGAAGTGTTCCTTCTCCAGAAGGACAGGTATAAGTGCGTTTTGCAAATATACCTCCCTTCAGTGTCATACGTCTCAGAATCGCTCCCATGCTTGCCCCTGTGGATGTTCTTTATATGGATTGAAAGCAGAGGGGAAGGCATCCACCCCTGCGTCCCAAGAAACAGAAGATAAATTCGTATGTTTCTTTACAGAAAAAATGAGGTATCTCTTGCAAAAGAGAGTGACGTGATCTTCAGGTAAAAAACTACTGTACAAGTGATACGAGTCACTGCAGGCTGGCAGTAACATGAATTTATCTTCATGAGAATAACAGTAATATGAATTTACCGGTTGAGTAGGATAAGTGAGGACGAGGTGGAGGAGTATGGATGTTCCGAAGGCTGAAGGGGACCCAAGCCCGATCGCTCGCAGGCCTGAAATAACACCAACAAAAATGGTCTTATTGCAGCTGCAGAAGTAACCTTGACTGGAGAAGAAAAAATGTCTACTTCAAAGGCGAATCTAATCACTTTTGCGAATGGCAAATCTGATCTCGTTTGGTGGATCGGGATTAAACAAAGTGTGATTCTGACGGCCTGTCCAACGCGGGTACCACGAGACTGATACAAAATTGGCAAGGATAGCGAGATGCGCGATCTCGTTTGGTGTATGCTTTTTTTTTTTGTTTTTTGGAAAAGGGTTTGGTGTATACGTACTTTGAAAGGTCTCCCATGGGTAGATTACCCCGTCGCCGTTGCGGTCGAAGAAGGCGGCGTGCTGCTGGAGCACGCTCATGCCCTTGGTGTCCCTCCCCTTGCTGCCCTCCGGGTGGCTCGGGTCAACCGCCGCCATTGCTCGAGCCAGATCTGCATATATATGTACAAATGCGAGCTCAGCTCAGAGATGACAGCAGAATTTATTATAAAGGAAACGCAGATTACACTTGTTGTGGTAGCTAAACCATTCAAGACGAGGCTGAGAGTACACAAAATTAATAACTAGTACATGGTCCTGGCGACGAAACGCTTCTTCAGAGAAATGGAAAGTATTCAACGCTTTCGGGTCGTGAGCAGAGACGATATTCTCTCATCAAACACGGTCGACGCGGCCGAGTTATTAGAATGTTAGTACGTACTGTATTAGACTACGGTTCTTGGATCAGGAAGACGACTGTACGGCTTGACTAGTCTAAGCTTTCATGGCAGCAAATGGAGCGACAGTACCAGAACGCAGAGGCGACGATCATGGAGGTGGACAGTCTATGTTGTTAACACCTGCAGGAAATTTATCCCCTCCTCCGTATCTAATGAAAATGTTACTATTTCTTGTTGATTGCCAAGAGCGATGCTTCTTCATCTTCGTGTCACTATCGTACTACATCTGTGTTGAGGGATGATCGAGTGGATCGACCGGAGAAGCGGGCAGCGCCGTCGCTCGAAGCCGATGACGGCCAGCCGCTCCGACAGCCCCCTTGCTATGCTAACCAAGCCGAGAAAGAGCGGGAGAGAAGCACTGGATCTCGGAACAGCGGCTGACCAAGGTGAACGAAGAAGGGATGGATACGTACATGGCTTGGCGAGCTGCTCCTGCAGGTCGGGGTTGAGCTTCCGCTCTCTGGTGACAGCCGCCTGGGGCGCCTCGGTCGCCAGCGACGGATCGGTCGACGACGACGACGACGACGACATGGCGGCGGTTACTCGAGACGAGCCGGGTCTGCAGGATCTGCAGATGGAACAAGCACGTAAATCTGGAGTTCTGGAGTGTCGGTTACTGTAAGCCCGTGAACTACGGCGCAGGAGAAGGGAGCTTCAGAGAAGTACGACACAAGACGCACTCACAAAAGAATTCGACGATGATGGTTACCTTGGGAGAAAGCCGAGGTGACGGGAGCGCAGGGTGGGGAGCCTCGCGATAGCTGGTGGTGGTACGAGCAGCGCTACGGTCGCCATTGGAAGAAGGCCCGCACTCTCTTTATAAACGCCCGTGCAAAGGTTCGGTCCTAACCGCGACGCTGGCGCAGAGGCGGGGGTTTGTAGAAACAGTGCGCACGAGGTATGTCACTGTGGCCTGTGGACGTTGTGAGACGAGCCGTGTAGTGGTTACACGTGTACTGCTGCATATGCATCTCAGTTTTGGACGGGTGTGTGATCGTGGATTTCCGTTGGATGGACGCAAGGCGTTTGCGAGTGCCATTAGCCAAGGTTAAAGGTGTTCTGGGAAGGCACTAAACCGTGCCGAAATGGAGTTGACGTGCCAGATTCGATCGTGTTCCAGCTGCGTGCTAGCTCGGCTTTGGGTCTCGAACAGACTTGCTTTTACCTTGACTTGCTACGTTTTCACGTCACATACACATGCCAGCCACCAAAGTCCAAGTGTAGATCACCGACCCGTACTGTACGCACCATTTGTGTCTTCTCTTTTATTCATGATCGCAGAGGAAAACTGTTCCATTCGGGAACTTCCGGAGCGATCCAGCTACTGCGATGTCGGCGGAGATGGCGATCTGCCCTCGTGCAGTGTAGATGAGGAGAATATTTCGCGAATCTGGACACGTACTGCTACCGTGCGAATCTTCAGAGCTGATCGTGACTGAATTCAAAAGGTCTGCAAGGTCTGCTAGAAGGCGCATGCATGTGTGTGTGTTAAATTTTGCGTTTGGATTCTTTTCTGTAAGTTAATCTAGATCTGACTTAGTTTATAAAAGTTTTAGAATCTCATTTTTTTCTACCGTTAGAACCCATGACGATAGGGTATAACAACTTACCATGAAGAACTCTAGTTCACATCTATTGTCGCCGGAAACCTTAACGGTAGGAGTAGGGTTTTACAGGCTACCATTAGGATGTATAGATGTAGGGGTTCATTTTGACGTGGAGAAGTTTCCTATCGCCGGAAAGCTTGGTGATAAGCTGTTATACCTTACCACCAAGGATCCTAACGATAAAAAAAGACAGGTTTTGATGTTTTTAAATTAAGATCACATCTGGATCAACTTTTAAAAAAGAGTTGAAAAAAGACGAAATTTTGCCGCATGCGGACGGAGAGGAGTTAGTAGGGCACGCGCCCTAGTGTGCTGTGCACACGAATGACAAGCTGGCTCACACTGATCGTTAATCGTTTATCTAAACAGCCGAGCGACCAAAATGTGTGGAGGTTTTGGGATACACGTTTAAATCTGTTCCCAGGCTTCGGTGTTCTCTCCGGTAGCAATACAATAACAGCATCTACTACTTGCTGATATACTATATCACTAATTTTCTAAAATTAAAGAGCTCACATTCAGTTAAGATCTTGAATTAACATGGTGACACCTGATTTTGACTTAAACAATTTCTCAAAGCCTTTTTATCTAACTATTTTATTTATACATCTATAACACTATACTTCTTACTTTTAAAGAGTCGCATTCAATTCAAGTCTTCAAGACCTTAATTAAAATTCAATCGTCCAATTTTGACCGGATTAACATTTTTTTAGAACTCTCTCGTCAAATTTTTAGACAAATACATTATGCTTTTTAATGGATTTAGTTTGTGATTATGACCGAACTAACAATTTTTTAAATCAATCAATAGCAACCGTCTTATAGAAACATATCAATCATGGACCCGTCGACGTAAATTTTTTCCCACATATATAAGGTTGGTTAGCATATAATATAGAATCACACCATCAAATGCCCATCAAATTTCCAAATTGTAAATGAACATAAAACACACTATTTCATCTCCCTGACATATCAAACGAAATATTTCATTAGTTACAAAATATAAGGGGTATTAATTTTTCAGAAAGTTAAATTCTTTAACTTTGACCAAATTGAGAGCAAAAATGCTGACATCCACAATATTAAATAAATAATATGATAATTCATTTAACGATGAATCTAATCACAATAATTTGATATATTTATCTATAAATTTAATAAACTTTAAAAGATTTAACATTCAAAAAAAGTAATACACTTGTATTTTGTTACAGAGTGATTATGTTTGTTTAATCTAACGGAGCAGCAAACACGCTCAGTCCTACTAGGGGATCTTAAATTTTGCTTCTCATGGCTCGACACCGCAATTAACACATCTTAAATCCATACGAAGACATATGCAACGTTTCAGATAAACGACCCATCACGTAATATTCAGTAACTACATTAGGACATGCCATCGGACGATCAAAATGTGACATTTTATACCTACATGAGGGGTGTCGATAAGTCCACGCGTCCGAGGTCAGTTTAAGACATCTGGTTGGGTCCGGAATTTTGGACCGACCGGGCTGTCCGCTCAGCGTTTCTGTGGGGTCTAATGCATCCGTGTGTAGATGCTCTAAGTCAGGCATCCCAAATCTTCTCCAAATGTCCGGACAGACGGTCCGGTCACCAAGTGATAAAAAAAGACTCACCCGGGCACCTTTAACCGAACTCAAACGTCCGGGTTGTTGGGTGCCCCTTATATCCAGCCCAAATGTAGGGCGGATATGGGGTGGCCTGGGGGTGTCCTCCATGTTGTTTCGGCTACCCAGACCCACTCTGTCCCCACAAATATTCCCAATCGAAAAACCCTAGCTCAATTCATTCTGCTCTCTCTCCGTCACTTCTTCTCCCTCTACTCGATTTCTCCTATTCTGACGACCATGTCGAGCGTCGGTAGCCGCTCCGACTGTTAACTTGATGTCGACGAGAAGATGTCCCTATGCATTGCCCTCGAGAGGTCCAATGTGAACGCGAGGGGGGGGGGGGTTACGGTTGTGCCATCTCGCCTCTGCCTCCCCAACGCGGCACACACGTTGTAGCTGGGGCCTCCCGGTCCGTGTGTAGCTCTCCCAGGGCTGCATAGTCCGCATCTCCCTCATGACAGTCCCTGCCCTAGTTGGCTGCCGCTCCGCAAGGGCAATAGTGGGTTCTTGTGCCCTCCCTGCCAGTCCAGATGCGCACACAAAAATTGGAGGCATGCCCTCCCATCGTGAGAGGCAGCGACAAAGAGAGAGGGACATGACGAAGAAATATGTGTGTCATCGTCACGGGTTTCCAATGAAGCCTGGTGAGGACGAGCGACTCCTACATTTTATCTACCGCCAATCGTTTACAACGGCAGAGACGGACTCTCGAGGGCTCTTCTGAAACAACGTCAAGGTGCTCCGGCTTGCCATTGAGCAATTGGAGCACGAGGCATCAGAGGTAGCTCCAGAGCCGACTCGAGTGGCAAAGATCAAGCGACAACAGGACAAGGGCCGTCTAGCAGATGAAGGGGTTCATCGTCATCTCCGACGTACTCCTCGTCCAATGACGGTGATGAGCACAACTCCACCTCCCACGAATTTGACAATCCACAACCTTTCGTGGATGCTTGTAGCCATGCAAACGACCGAAAGGGCAAAGACCCAACGAGGTAGTGGTGAATCTCCGTCGTCTCTCTCGTTAGTTTCTAGTTTATGTATATAGTTAGAACATGTTTGTCATATGTGGATTATGTGAACTTTGAGTAGCTTTTCAAGATCGGTTTTATGATCGGAATGCGCACATCTATATCTTTTCATAGTCTGTAAAATGGTCTACATATTTATGTTTACATTGTATGCTTAATATAGACATAGAGTATTATCGAATATGAGGATACGAATGTGAAAGACATGAAAATGGGGCTGAATTTGGTGCCCCTGCTCGAGATGCTCCATTTCTACACACCAGAAGACATGAATAGTACTATTAGAGCATCTCCAACAGAATAATGAAAATAGCCTTTTTGTGTGCAGGAGCGATGAAGTGATTTTGCACATGCATAAGAAGACGGTGCCCAATCTGGCATCCCCACATGCAGCAGCTCGTCCCATGCAGTGCGCACAATCCGACGCACCAAACTTACGGCTCGGGGTACCGCTTTGTAGCGCGTGCACTAAAGTTTTTTGTGCGAGCTCTATTTTAGGGCCTCTGCTCGAGCGTTGTTTTGTGTCTCTGATGCATAAAAATCAGCGTTTTAGGGCGCACGACTTATTTAACGCCTTTGCAATGTTCTTAGTACCACTTGCGTCGACCCTCGAGAAAAGTGGAAGAGTGAAATAGTTCGCACAAGGTAGGTATTGTGATTTTCATACAAAAGGACCACTTGCTCAATGAAATTGCTAAAAAAGACCCTCTTCCAGATGAAATTGATAGAAAAGACTCCCGGTCCATTGCGATAGGTGCTCTATTCGACACATGACACCTGTCGCCACCCCCGACGGAGGCAAACTCTGTTCATGAGGATGTTCACATGAGGGACAGTTTTCGCTCAAAAAAGGGTTTCACTAGGAATGAAAAATATTTTTGGGAAAAAAGTACAAATATTCAAAAAAATCTGAATTTTTTTGCCAGCAAAAATAATCGAGTGTTCTAACTGGATGCAAAATTTCAGACTTTTTGTGTCTTTTTATTTCTTTTGAAATTACTGTTCATATTGAGTGAACAGTGTTGCCATCATGTCGGGAGTGAACAGTGTTATCGCCTCTGGGGATGCTGGTAGGTGTCACGTGTCAGCTGGTGCGCGTGCCCTCACATTTTTAGGGGTCTTTTATGCCAATTTCATTTAGAGGGATCTTTTCTAGTAATTCGGTGGTTTGAAAAAAAATTAGAGTAAGCAAAACGATTTTGTATTATTTTTTTATGAGGAACTCGTGCTGTTGCTAACAGTAGTGTTGGAATAGTCCGAGCGTGTGAGTGTGTGGAATAGTCCGAGCGTGTGAGTGCGTGAGCGTTACTTTTTTTTTTTGCAAGAAGTGAGCGTTACTTTATTAAAGAGTTAAGTTTTGAGGAAAGATAATGCCCACACGTGTGGTCGTTTGCAAACCTACCACACACATGGATTATCGTCTGTTTGCTGTTGTATGAATCTTGGCAAGTGATATCTGATTTTTTTCCACGTATGACTGGTATGTTGTATGAAAGATCATCCACTTCGCCGGCACGCCCGTTGTCTCTTGGATTGCTCGCAGTTGCCAAGCTGACGTGTGATGGTTCGATGCTTGCGCCCGCATGCCGCGCATTTCTCATCTTCCACTTCTTCCGCCAGCAATTTCCCTACTCGCGCGTCATGCATTTCTACCAGCATTCGTAGCTTATCTCCCCTTCCACATTCATGTGGTACTTTCTAGGTGGAGGCGGAGCAGAGTAGAGGGGCAGCGGCGGCGGACGAGCAGGCGGTCTTCGTGGCCGTCGCTGGTGCTCAATTAACCGAAGCATCGTCTGTGGCGAAGTCACCGCGCATAGGTAGGCGTTGCTGATTTCCCCTCGTGCGGATCTACCTCCTCCCCCGCCCCAGAAACCCCCTCCCTCTCATATGCTTCTCGATTCCAGCGAGATTCGCGTTGATCTCGGGGTCGTTTTACTCAACCCCGATGATGAGGGAGTAGCGAGGTGCACCGTTTGGCAGGCATCACCTAGTTCATTTTGCCGCTGCGATGGAAACCATGCCGTTGATACTCGTCGTTCCTCGGGTGGTACACTCTCTGTTTTGAGAGATTAGTCACCCTTTGGCCTAGATTACAACATCTCTGCTCTGATTTCATAGTAGATGGTCTTGTAGGCAACGATTTCTCATTTTCAAAGGTTTTATTTTGATCGAAGTTCGGGCCTGACAGCATGGTATTATCGCTAGATCTAAATTTTACAAACATTTTGATTTCCAGGTAATATGGATTTTTATTTTGATCGAAGTTCGGGCCTGACAACATGGTATTATCACTTATTTGCCATGCTGATTTCTGCAAACATGGCAACTCCAATCTATCAGTCTACATACAAATTGTCACTTTGTTAGTTAAGTACATGGCAACTACTCTGCTTAACACGGAGTGTCAGTTTGCCATTTGCTTTGCCACTGAATCAAGGGCAATTTTGTACCTGCTATCCAATCAAACAGACGACAACAAATATGTTTCCATCCACACTTCATTTGTTATTATGTTTTGTAAAACATGGCAGCGTGGTCCTGCTGGTTCATGTACATTTTGCCACTGAGCTTACTTGTTTGGTGGCAGCTGTATGTTGACGACAAGACATGAGTTGCCATGTTTGTACACTGATTTATGTGTGTCAACTACCCAAATGTGATCATAAAATATAGACCACCTTTTTTGCCATACACTTCCATTGTCACATGGAAATCCCCTATTCTACTTTCATTTTGTAGGTGACAAATCCTTTTTTTAACCCAACACACTATCCTTGTAATGCATTCTATGTAGCAAGTGGTAATTGTCACTTTTTCACCAAGCTTTCTTTTTCGCTATGCCCTCTGTAGTGTTCCATGGCAACTTCTTGGTCCAGCAATCGCTAGTTCTGTTCTAGCATTGTTGCCATGACAACCAAGCTACAATAGGCAAGTAGACTTACTTAGCAGAGTCACATTTGAAAACGCATCATGCTCACTTTCTTCTATTTTGCAATCGTGGCAACTATGTTCATGCAACAACAACACCAGATTTTGCAGCAATGCTTTAGTTTGCAAATGTGATAGTCCGTACCTTTATGCCTCTATGGCAACTTCATTTTTTGTTGTGTTTTTGGTTCCAACTGTTTGATCAAGGCATTTGTCGTCCGTATGTCCTTTCAACATGGCAGTTTCCTTTTTTGTTGGAATCTAGCTTCTCCTCTATGTTCATAATCATGTGTGCTTGTTCTTTACTACAACATCATGGTTCACGTCGACCAGCAAGACAATGACGACGACTTCGTGGAGCTATTCCCACGGCAATGTACGGATGCCCATCGGAAAGACGGTGAAGTGGTTCTTCCCTGACCCTCACCCACCCAAATGTATTATTTTTGCGCTATACCTGTTTTTCATTCATTTATTGAACTTGCCAAGAATCATGTTGTTTCTGTTTTTCATGTTTTGCAGAATAAGAAATGCACGCGGCGCAACGGGGCTTCTCAAGAACAGTTGACTTTAATGACAAAGGGATTCAACGATGACCAGAAGAAAACCGCCGATGATATGGGGATGTAGTCTTTAATGAATGTACTATGCTCAAATATGGTGAACTCTCTTTGTGATTGGCTTGGGGAGATCTATGACCCTGCGTCCAGTGAATTTGTCATTCCGGGGCGTGGAAGACTGCCTTTGGACAAGGAGTCTGTTTTCTGTACATCAGGTGTACCCCGTGGGGAATTGATAGTTCCTTATAGGCGCCCAATGACATTGAGCAAGAATTGTTCCCCCGTTTGTTTTCTGATGCTTCAACCATGCCTAATAAGACGACGCTTGCAACTTCGCTGGAAAAGATGAAAACCCACGACGATGTATTCAAGATGAACCTTCTAATCTACTTGATTTCATCTGTCTTTACGCCTACCACCTTGCTACGTCCAAGCAACAAATGTTTCCCTATCCTGGTGAATGTTCTCCATCTATTTTTCTTGTTATTTTGTAATGGCTGATGATGTTTTCATGTGTCTGTGTTGATGTTCTTCAAATCTTTGCTTTTTTTGCAGGCGAGATTGACGATGTGAAGAACTTAAATTGGTGCAAATTCATTGTTGGCTTCCTGCATGATGCACTCTCAAACAAGATGTACGAGAAGGGCTGCCGCCTACACCTAATGGTATTCTTGATTTATTCTCAGTATGTGTTTTTAGCAACAATTTATCTTTTTTATTTGTTGGTAATGCATAAAACATACTAATCTAGGGGGCATTCAAGCTTGAATTGTATCTTATTGGTACACCTTTTTAGTAAGCAAGCAAAATATACGACATGTGTACTTGACAATGTATGGCAACTCCAGTTGTTCAGATGCGGCAAGCCCAGTTGTTCACGCATTTCAAACTCAGTTGTAAACACATGGGCAATTTCTAGTTGCCTACTCTCTGCGGCCCCAGTTTGTTCTGCGTGGCAACTCCACATGTCGTACAATGACAAACTTTGGTTCATGTTGATGTTGTGGATGGCCATTATAGGTGTTGATGCATGTCGTCTATAGTTTTTTCTTCTTGGCAAATCCATGCAGATACATATTTCATGTATGCTTTAATTCTCAGTGTGCGTTATATTGTTTTTGTTGTTTTCCAATGCCCACATACATGTATTTTTTGTAGATGCTGATACATTGCAACCATAGCAATACGTAAATGGCAACCATAGCAATACGTAAATGGCACTCCTAGATTTCTGACATGTTTTTTCTGTGTTTGTGCTTGTCAGCTCATATACGTCGAACACCTTGATTTATCTACCGTTGATCTCATTGGGGTAGGAGGTCTGCCCCCCCCCACATAAATTTGTTGTCTCTGCCTAGATGAACGACCTTGTCAAGCCTATGCTTGTTGTAGACAGGATAACCGACACAAAATATGGCAAACTGCATGTTAGTGATATCGTACTTCTTGCATTGTAAATTTGAAGTATGTTACTAAAATTGACTTTTAAAAAATGAAGTTCTCTGTCCATTCATTCTATTTTGTCCAAAAGGAGCCATAAAACCCAAAATACATGGCAGCTATGTCCCCCCTCCCCCTCCATGTGGCAACTGCAACTTACCTTACATGGCAATCATTTTCCACAATTATTGATTTTTTGTCTACGCCACCCCATATTTGCTGGCAATGTTATTTTTGACTCCTTCATTTTTCCTCTTTTTTTTCAGTTGATGGCCAAGCATGCCAATGACTACAGTGTTCTCGGTGGGCCAAGTAATTTCGTCAAGTGGATGGATGCGCATTCAGCTCCATCGTGCACCCGTGAGGTATTTTACCGATGCATTTGTTTTTTCATTACTTTTTTTTGCAATGGAGTTCTTTTGCATATCTTTTAATTTGTTGTCCAATTTTTTTAATACTCTTCCTGTATCTGAAGTTGTTCAATGTTTTATTGTCATTTTAGGCCACGACCCACGTGGAGCACCTAGTTGGACACTTTGCTTCCGGCATGACCAGCTTGCTTCGGAAGTTGGTTCAGGGCTGGAGAGCATTAGCTGGTTCAGATGCTGATAAAGTTGTAAGGCACTTTACCTCTTTTGTTGGAGCACACACACATCGTACAACTAGTTGTCGTGGTCTGTATGATCACAACAGCTCTCAGGAGCACCCTGATACCCAAGAGAATTCTTTTGTGGGTGGTTTGGGTGAAATGGATGCTGGTCCTGCAAAGGGACCTGACGGCCACGATGTCACGGGGAATGTGCAGAATGTGAGTGATCAGTTGAAATCTCGTGAATTTCTGCTAGCGATAACAATGGCAAGCTCCAAATGTTGTTAATGCATCGAAGGGAGACAATGCATCAACCATCGTGACTGACGCAGGTGGTTCTCCCCCAAAGAGGGGTAGGACTGCAGAGGACCTTGCTCAGGGTCCTGATGGCAAGAAGCGAAAGATTGATCCTGTTGCTGCTAGGAGAAGGTTTGTGGTTTGTTCGTTGTGGCATATCACACACTTCTTTCTTCTTTTTTATGAGTTGCATGCCATGATTTATTTGCTCTTACTTGAGTTTTCTGTTTTGCTTTCTGTTGGCATGGAGACGACGGCCGGTGGCCGAGCAACTAAACAGAAACGTACCCACCCCCTCTCGTGCTTCTTCTCAGTTGAAAAAAGGGGTACCCACTGCTATTGGCATTTCATACACTCGATTGTCTCCTCGTGCGTCGTTGTCCAATACCGGTGATCCTGTTGTGCTTGAAGACATGAGGAAACAAAGCAAAGGTATGCTCCCATTTTTACTAATTTTGCATTCTTTTGTCGTAATCTAACTATTTTTTTGAACAAGCGCGTGTTGTGCAGTTCATTTTTTCTGAACAATCACATGTCATTTGTTGCATGTTCATCGTGGCAACTCGTATGTTTTTTTGCTTCATTCCATATCCACATGCAACTTTAATTCAATTTACATGACGACTCTAACTATTCGAGCATGGCAATTTTTACCAATCATAGATGGCAGATACTATCTTCCTCCCATGGAAACTAACATGCATCACACATTGTACTTCACGACTTTCCCATGGCAACTCTAAATGTTCCAACCTGTCAACTTCTACCTACCATACATGGCAGACACTAGCTTACTCACATGGCAACTAGAATGCATCTCACACTGCACTTCATGCTTGCCATACATCTGCTACCTCTTCTACGTCAAGTAGAAACTTCTATGTCAACATACATGGCAAATACTTGTTTCTTTATACTACATTTTATTTCATACTTGTTGCACTTTTCACCAATATCCGTTTGTTGCAAAAAAATTGTAGGGTAAAGAAGACTGTCTCACTCCCGGTCAAAGCTACTAACAAAGACCCACTGGAACACATTCACTCGACGTTAGAGACGTCCGGCAATGTGGACATTCATGTGCCACTAGTTAACAAACCGGCTGCCCCTGCGCCAAATGCTGCTACTAATTCTCATGGATCTAAGCGTTCATTTGTGTCAGCTATAGAGGTAAATACTACAAGTGGAACAATTGGTATTTCTGATGCACGACTATCTGGCAGTGATGAGTCAGTGTGTGCGAGGACTGCTGAGGTTGTGCCTACGCTGCTGTCAATGAGTGATGCTACCACTATCCCATCTGGCCGCTCGGCAAGTGATGAAGTAACTGCTCCAAAGCTTATATTTAACAAGGAAGATTCCCGCTCATCTAGTACGGACTCCACATGTGGGGCTGCTGGAACTGCTATGCCCACGAAAGAAGGTGTTGCGGCAAAAATTCCTGAGCAGAGGACATCCACAGACGAATTTTGCCACATAGTTCCTACAACAGCTCCCATTTCCCAGGCTACTCCAGCAAAGGTTTCGAGAGCTGGGTTGCCTCCTTGGCGCAGCCCCCGCAAGAATCCTACAAAGGCATCTACTGCAGTGGAGGTCGTTAAAAGCAGACCTGGCACGAATTTTGTGCGTGCTTCCTCTCTATTCCCACCTTTCGAGCAAAGCAAGTCAATGGGGATGAAGGAAATTAGGATTTCGGGAGTTGCTAGCGGTAAGCAGGACTCTACCGACGGAGCTCGGCCCTTATGACCCACACGGCCCCCAATTTGAAATTGCAAACTTCCAAGATTCCTGCTAACGTTGGTGTACCGTACAGTCCTAACAAGAAGATAGGCAAGAAGGATGTGATTGAAATCACAGATAGCTCGCATCGTCCTACCAACAAGACTGATTCGCGTGTAACCTTTGATAGAGAAATGTTTGTTCATCTTTCACCTCTAGATTCTGCTAATCAATTTATGTGGAACCCGTCGGAGCCGCACGAGAGGCACCCCATGGATTTCACCCCACCAAGTTATAGCCTTGGTATAGATTGCACTCAGGATGAACCACCAATTGATCCAGAGCCTGTTGCTTTGCTTTTTCTGCAGGCATGGCCCCGATGATGGCGCAGCCTATCCTTGATGGCTGGAAGGTTGTGAAGTTTGCACAGCCTATAGTGCAAGGAAAACAACATGTTTCACTTTTTCATTTTATTTTTTAATCTTCACCACAAAATATGTATCACATTCGTTGGCAAATCTTACGTGTTGTACATGGCGTTTGTAGTTAACTTTGCATGGAAACTCCAGCCTTTTGTTGCTACTTCATTCCCATTCGTACTTTCGATCTCAAGTGGTCAATGCTTTCACTATCACATGGCAATTTTAGTTCACACTCAATGGTAGATTTCCATGACCTCACATGGCAAACTATGTTTGAATTTGTGATGGCTAACATTATGTGTTGTACATGGCATTTTTTGGTACATGACCTTGAGTGCCAACTCCATTTTTTGGTTGGCATTTTCCTGCATGTTTTAACTACATTTTTTACATGGCCACTATAGTTTGATAACCCATTTTTAGCTACTTTCGTATTGTGTCCATGGTAATTGTAGTTGCACAAATACGACATTTTTTTATTGAAATGGAAACTTTCATACGTGTGCTTTCTTATGTTGTGTGTGTACCTTTTCTACAGCAACTCCACAGGAGATTTCTCCATCACTTGAAGAAGCTCACCGCAGGATTGAGCAGGATGCCATTAAGAAGATTTTTTTGCTCAATTAGAGCCAACCGAGATGTCCTCACCCTGCTGACTTAGTGCCTCATGACGTCATCATAAGCGCAACCCCTGATTCTTTGAAGTAGGCGAGGGTCGTTCATCCACGAGTAGTTGTTGATTGCCAGCCCGAGAAGAGGGCTACGAGGGAGGAGACTCTTCTGTACGCTATTGTCAACGTCTCGGTAATGCGAGGGCGAGCAACCAATACAAAAATTAGGTGAAAGAGTAACACACCATACAAACCCATCCCCACCCACTGTTCTTGTTCATGTGCATTTTTTTGTAATTGCTCTGTTTTCGAAGATTTATTTTCTTTCGTATAATATCATTTTCATACAACTCATGTTTGGACAGAACTAAAATCATTCAATGCAGTTCGACGTATGTTGACCTCAGTGATCTAGTTGAGTCTGTGAGGGCCACTCGTAAAATGTCGCAGAATGTAGTTGCTTGTGGGATCGACTACATCAAGAACCATATGGACATTTGTGTCGACGAGATCATCATGCACTACTGTAACATCCCAAAATTATAAATTTTGGAATGTTAATATAATTATTAGATTTATTGTTTGTTTGTTTGCTGAGTGACTGAAACTTGTGTGAAATTTGAAACTTTTCAAAACTTTTGAATAAGAGGGAATAAAATGACTTTCCCCTTCTCCGGTGAATTCAAATTCAAGCTTTTAGAAGCAAAGAGAGAAGATGACATGACTTCTTCAACTATAAATAATTTGAACGGAGATATTTGCATTTGAATTCTCTTGCATTTCTATCCGTTTTCTTCGTGCAAGAAATGCCGGAAAATACATTCTAAAGAGCGGAGGAACATGACCCTCAAATACCCGGGCATTTTGAATGTTATTTGCACCCTCAAACTTAGAGGATCATTTGAAAATTATTTGCAAAAAGAAATAATGCTTTTAGGGATTTTTGGAAAAACATTTTTTCTGAAGTTTTTATTTTTGCCGTGGAAAAAATGCCCATCATCTATATTTTATTTTTCTGATAATTTTAGTATATAAAAACTCTTTATTCCGAATTGATTTGATTTCCTTTTTAACGTTTTAGTTTCCTAGTTTTGAAAATAGGAAGGAGATCACTTTTATTAGGAAATACCCCGTGGCCCATTAAACACTTTCCAAACTTGGCCGAGCCAGATCATCTTCTACCTCTCTCTCCCTCACGTCACAGCAGGAAGTTTCCTTCCATGGAGAGGAGATCCCCACCTCCGGGATTCGCGACGCACATACCTTTCCAGCGCCTCCCGTCACCTCTATAAGAAGCCCCACGTCCTCCTCGTTCCATTCCCGTTGAAACCGCCGCCTCTCCTCGCCCCTAGCTCGTGCACCCCTCGCTGGAATTGTCACCGGACAACTCACCAGAGAGCTGCCAGGAACTCCACCTCGCCACCCCTCCACCCCTCCACCCTTCGGCCACCTCCCCCACCACTTCGGCCACCCTCCTGCACCCCCTCCACCGCCCCCTACTGCCCCTTCTCCACCTCCCCATCGCCATTGCCTCGAGCAGCAGAAAAAAACCAGCAGTTTTCACCTCGCCCCGCCCCCTACAGCAACCCTCCACCTCGCCTCCCTCCCCTCCCAGGAGAGCCCCTCCACCCTTCGCCCCCCCCTCCACCACTCCTCCTCCCGTCGGCCCCTCCCTTCCCCACCGGAGCCCCCCCTCCACCTCGGCCAGCAGCCAGCCACGGGAGCTCTCCCAACCGAAGGTAACTCCCTCCTCTTCTCTGTTTTTTGTTTCTTTTGTTTTGTAGCCCTTAGATCCTATTTAGATGGTTAGATTAGATCCTTAGAATAACCTTTCGGTTTAGATTAGAAAACCACTGGTTTTTATTTCACTTATGTTTTAGCCAGCCAGTTTTATTAGCGTCGGCCGTTTGCTCCAAACATTGCAATAAACAGCACCCTCGGCCTATCGTAGCATGCCACGTGTACCCCCTACTTGTAGATAGTTAGCTTCAGTTTTTTCTGTTTAAATTTTAAAAACAGAAAGTTTCAATCTTGTTTTGGCCACAACTTTTGATCCCGAAGTCCAATGATATTGATTCTTTTTCCAGTAGCTCACAAATTGCCTGTAGTTTTTAAAAACATATAATTTGTCTGTGTTTGAAATTTTCAAATATAAGTTAGATCAGATTTAGTTTTAACCTTGTTTTGCCTATTCCAGGAGTTTCAAAATAGCTTTTAATTTGATTCCTTTTGGTACTGATCATTAGTGATCTTATTTATCAGTGGTAAAAATTTCAGATTTGTTTGAGTAGTTTAGCGCACTGTTTCATGTGAAACAATTTCTGTTTCACCTCTTTTAGGATTTCGGCTAATTCCTTTCTATTTTTGTTTTAAAATATTTTCTTTATTATTTCAGAAATATTATGTTTTGTTTCTGTTAGATAAACAGTAGTTTTGCAACAAGTTTTTTTTATTTGTTTTCGTGAAATCAATTCTAGTTCCGTAGTAACGTGCAATTGTTTTCACCGTTGTTTCAAATCCCGTTTGGAAATCCTTTCAAATAGTTTTGTGAAAATACTTTATTTTATCCTAGTTAAACTTATATCCTAGTTACTTGTTATTATTTTCTGTTAAATAAAAACTATTTAGTGTTTGACGTAGTAGAAGACTCCCTAGTCTTATTTGAAGTTTCTTTCGGAATTCTTATTCGCTCTCTCTTTTGTTTTGATTGCTAGAATGATTGCTAGTATGAGTGCTTATGTGAATGATATGTTTGTTATATAGATTTCATCAGAGAGTGACGAGTAGTCTATCAAGTTATTTTCTCGAGAAATTCTTCTTCGTCAACATCACAGGCAAGTCACTTTGATCATATTATCACCTATGTTTTATGCATCGTAGTTCTACCATCCTATGCCCAATTGCATGCTGCTTAGGTACTTGGAAATTTTAGTATAGATTGTAGTATCATGTGGTAGGCACACAACAACCCCGATACTTGGCCCCGGGACGACAACTTTCATATTGCTATGCTTGAGTAGACGGGATTTCGGTTGAGTGCATAACACGAGTGATGCGAGGTTGATTAAATAATCAAGACCGGTTAAGACAAGATTTTCAAGACCTCGGACGCAATGCAACTCTGGGTGAAGGACGGTTGATCGGCTTCCTGGGGAACCCAGTGGATGCCCGGGATGCTGGGGACGGCGATGACATCCTGCGGAAAGCTTCACCCAGGCTCAAAGAGACGGACGGATATTTTCAAGACCCAAGGCTTACCTGCACAGCCACAAGTCATTATGGGCTCTGGCTTGGTTGGACAACGCGGCGACTCTGGACAGGCGGTGCTAGCAGATGTAGAAGAACGGTAGGAATGTATGGGCACCGACAGGGATTCAGAGGGACCCGTTGAAAGACCATGTTTTGATCATCCGGTCTTCAAACACCCTGAAGTGCGAGGACATACTCGGAGGCGATCAAATCTTGTGGGGAACGTGTGCAAAACTCTGCAGAGTACTCAAACCTAATCAATTAATCGTGTCCACGGTCATGGACAACTTGAGCCAAAGGAACTTAAGTTATCTGGATTTCTCAACACCATTATATATATTTGATGAGGGTAATATTGATAACTCGGGTATGAGAACTGGTTGGCGGAACCATCTCATTAACAACCAACTACGTAGTAACATTTTGCTTTTAGCCCTCTCTTGATGTAGGAGAAAACTTGCTTTTCGCTAAAAACTTATAGCCCCACCTGCCATATATGCATATAGTATAAATGATATTTTACCCCCTCTCATATGTGACTTGCCGGCATATTCAATATGCTGACCTACACGGCTGCAACGTCTTATGTTGCAGATATTTTTTTCGACGAGTAAGAGTACGATTCAGGGTTACGGTCTACACTCAACTTGCCGTTGGTGTTTATTGGGACTCCACTCCCTTGACTGCTTCCGCTGAGATATTTAAGGTATATATCAGTTTTACACTATTTACATGTGATTGCACTTTGATATATACATTGACGTACTGTGTGTGCCAGCATACTGATCCAGGGATGGCACAGAAACACAGAGGCTTGACTCGTTTTGAGTCGGGCCGCTACAGAAATGGTATCAGAGCACATGTTGACTGTAGGACGTGACCCCTAGAAACTGGAAATTTCTTAGGAAAGGATCTCTCAAAAAAATTATTTTCAACTACACCTTTTACTTCCCATCTCTTCCGATTTCATCAAATGTTCTCTCTCACCTCAAATAGTTATACAATCCCCTTACCCCTTCGACCTCATGAAGAATCAACGGAGTTCTACGTCAAAATAAATAGGATTTCATCATGCATTTGAAAAGTTGAAGATGCACCAATTGAAGAACTCGAAGACCCTGAAGTGTTCGAATAATTATATGACCTTTAGAAGTCCAAACCCCTGTTATATACCAACGTTAGATACGATGATTTGTGAGCTGTCTTTGGTGTGTGTTTTCCGACGGCCACAACTAAAACCCATTCTCAAAAATATTGTTTGTATTGTGTGTATCTCCCTCCCTCTCTTACCCGTCTCATCCACAAAACCTCAACCCTACCAGATGGAGTATGAAGCTGGACTTGTAGTCTCTGGACCAATGACCCAGCTGGAAGCTGAGATATGGATTCAGAACATGGAGAACCACTTCGGGAGCAACTTGATCTCAAGGAAGTATGAAGTGGAACACGTTCTTCAGTACTTTACCCAAAGTGCAGCTATCTGGTGGAAAATGCATCATGCCATACAGGGATTTAGTGGAGCAAAAACTTGGGACGAATTCAAGAAGACTCTGTTAAGATCCCGTCTCATTCGGAAGGGCTATGATAATCCGAAGAAAAGGACTTGTGCATGCAAGATCTGTGGAGAAATAGGACACACCCAGGAAGAACACAAGGATGGATGCACTCATTGTGAAGAAAATCACCCAGCTAAGGAGTGCCCAAGTAGTCAGGTGACTTGTTTCCTTTGTGAGGGAACCACCCACTACCCAGCGGCGTGTCACATTTACCCCAAGGTGCAACGAGTTGTCAAGCAGCAGAAAGATGCAGTGAAGGAAACCCTCAAGAAGAAGATTCTAGAGGAACCGGTGATGAACGAATATATTGAAGACCCTGATGGACAAGGTCTGACCATATTTTTCTCCAATGCATGCTACTCATGTGGAGAAGAAGGACATTATTCACAGGATTGCACGAACAGAAGCCAAGAGTATCTGGGAAACTTCCCGACGGAAGAAGTGGAGTTTGATCCACTTGAAATAGAAGAACTGGCCAAAGTAAAGGAGTCCGTAAAGAAGAACAAGTACCCTCGAAGGAACCAAATCTCTACAGACATAGAGCTGAGTCATTTCAGATGTTACAAGTGTATGAAATTTGGCCACCACAAATACATGTGCTCAGGAAGGAAGACGGGAACCCAAGGAGCAAAGGAAAACACTAAGACGCCTCGAGACTTGTCAGAAATCATTTGTTTTTGTTGCAAGGAAGCACGACATTTTGCCAGCGATTGTCCACAAAGGAAGAAAGCTAGAATGGAGTAGTTAAGTTTTGACCGTGGCAATAAGTGTAATCTGAAGCACTCTTGTTTTTCATGAGATCATGGAGTGAAATTTTTGTAACAGAAGTACCTGAGATTGTAATAACATCATGAATAAATGGAATTTATTGTCTCATGATTGCTTACGTTGAAAATGTATGCGTTGTTTCTCTACGAACAAAGATCTCTGAACATTTATGAGGATATGAGAAAATATGGTCTATGCAGGCATGAGTATGTCTCATTTAAGTGTGGTAGTAATCGGTAAACCACAGGATCCACTAAGTAGGAATGTACCATGATTACCAAGGAGACACATACATTCCTCTGAGTACCTATTTACTGACACTTGCAGATGACAACTCTCTACGAGTCATTCCTCAAGGGCCCCGAAACGATCATGACCCTGACCAGTGAGCATGATTACCCGAAAATCCTGAAGGACATGATGAAGCACATTCGTCTTGAAGGAGATGCAGTCTACAAAGGCTACCCATTCATGGAAAGTGGAGTGGAACTTTGGTACGTGGAAGTACACCTCCACCCTGTGAAAGAAGTTTGTCCAAAGACTATGGGGCAATACTTTTTCATTTCACGTGTACCACGAGCAACCTTCTTTGATGCTGTTCGTGAAGCTGCCATGGAAGCCATACGTCAGATCGGAGAAATACTTGAAGCAAGACTCCGTCATACCCAGGAATACCTGAGTGAAGTACGTGCGGAGATGATGGAGATGAAGCTCATGACCACCATGATGAAGCAAAAGATGGATGATTTCAAGGAGCACATTGGAAAGTTCCAGTGGAACTAAGGTACCTCCAAGAGAGGCAGATGAATAAAGTTGGCAGAAATGCTCGACCATACCGAACCATGTGGATGGCAGCATTTGTAATAGAGTGCTTTTGAATTGGAGTTTTTGATAAGAATTCAAGGATGTAATAAAGGATTGATTATGAAATGCATATGATTTATGGAAGAAGCTATGATGGATCAGCAAACGTTTTCTTAGGAGCATACGAAAACCTCAGAGTTGTGAAGATACGATAGATGTTTCGTTCAGCTTGCAGAACCAATGGATTATCCGAACTTCGTTCGTGGACAAGAGAAATTCTGCAATGCTTGTGAGGATGCCCAAGTGTTAGAATGCGAGATTCGCTAAACCTTATACAGAGAAATGATTTGGGTGCGGAATGGATTGATCACCATGACGACTTACTCTTATCATTTATCTTGCTATTCAGAATGGTAAATCTGAGAGACTTACCCATATAGAGAGACGACGTTATTTGAAGCTTTTTTTTAAGCCTTAGAATGGTATGGTGAAAGCCCCATGTACATGGCACTTGTTGTCACGCGTAAGAAATTTTACGGTGAGGATGAAGACAAGACCCCTCTTTTTACAGGATAACCACAAATGGTAGACCACCATGAGAACCATCGATAGGTTATTTAGAGTTGACCACGAGACTGTCAGTTAAGAAGACCCAGTGACGGAAGAATCTTATATCAACGGGAGAGCATCACCAAAGGAGTTAATATGAAGACTGTGCGATGTCAGTTGCCAAAACCCCAGAGGATCGTTAAAGCATTTTGAGGGACCAATATCTCTCATTTTAAGTGTGGTAGCATCCCACTTTGCCGGAAGTTGGATTTGTTAGAAGACCCCCAAACTCTAAACCTTTTCTTTCTAGCCTCTTCGAATCTCGAGGACGAGATTCATTTTAAGTGTGGTAGTTTGTAACATCCCAAAATTATAAATTTTGGAATGTTAATATAATTATTAGATTTATTGTTTGTTTGTTTGCTGAGTGACTGAAACTTGTGTGAAATTTGAAACTTTTCGAAACTTTTGAATGAGAGGGAATAAAATGACTTTCCCCTTCTCCGGTGAATTCAAATTCAAGCTTTTAGAAGCAAAGAGAGAAGATGACATGACTTCTTCAACTATAAATAATTTGAACGGAGATATTTGCATTTGAATTCTCTTGCATTTCTATCCGTTTTCTTCGTGCAAGAAATGCCGGGAAATACATTCTAAAGAGCGGAGGAACATGACCCTCAAATACCCGGGCATTTTGAATGTTATTTGCACGCTCAAACTTAGAGGATCATTTGAAAATTATTTGCAAAAAGAAATAATGCTTTTAGGGATTTTTGGAAAAACATTTTTTCTGAAGTTTTTATTTTTGCCGTGGAAAAAATGCCCATCATCTATATTTTATTTTTCTGATAATTTTAGTATATAAAAACTCTTTATTCCGAATTGATTTGATTTCCTTTTTAACGTTTTAGTTTCCTAGTTTTGAAAATAGGAAGGAGATCACTTTTATTAGGAAATACCCCTAGCCCATTAAACACTTTCCAAACTTGGCCGAGCCAGATCATCTTCTACCTCTCTCTCCCTCACGTCACAGCAGGAAGTTTCCTTCCATGGAGAGAAGATCCCCACCTCCGGGATTCGCGACGCACATACCTTCCCAGCGCCTCCCGTCACCTCTATAAGAAGCCCCACGTCCTCCTCGTTCCATTCCCGTTGAAACCGCCGCCTCTCCTCGCCCCTAGCTCGTGCACCCCTCCCCGGAATCGTCACCGGACAACTCACCAGAGAGCTGCCAGGAACTCCACCTCACCACCCCTGCACCCCTCCACCCTTCGGCCACCTCCCCCACCACTTCGGCCACCCTCCTGCACCCCCTCCACCGCCCCTACTGCCCCTTCTCCACCTCCCCATCGCCATTGCCTCGAGCAGCAGAAAAAACTAGCAGTTTTCACCTCGCCCCGCCCCCTACAGCCACCCTCCACCTCGCCTCCCTCCCCTCCCAGGAGAGCCCCTCCGCCCTTTGGTCCCCCCCTCCACGACTCCTCCTCCCGCCGGCCCCTCCCTTCCCCACCGGAGCCCCCCCTCCACCTCGGCCAGCAGCCAGCCACGGGAGCTCTCCCAGCCGAAGGTAACTCCCTCCTCTTCTCTGTTTTTTGTTTCTTTTGTTTTGTAGCCCTTAGATCCTATTTAGATGGTTAGATTAGATCCTTAGAATAACCTTTCGGTTTAGATTAGAAAACCACTGGTTTTTATATCACTTATGTTTTAGCCAGCCAGTTTTATTAGCGTCGGCCGTTTGCTCCAAACATTGCAACAAACAGCACCCTCGGCCTATCGTAGCATGCCACGTGTACCCCCTATTTGTAGATAGTTAGCTTCAGTTTTTTCTGTTTAAATTGCAAAAACAGAGAGTTTCAATCTTGTTTTGGCCACAACTTTTGATCCCGAAGTCCAATGATATTGATTCGTTTTCCAGTAGCTCACAAATTTCCTTTAGTTTTTAAAAACATATAATTTATCTCTGGTTGAAATTATCAAATATAAGTTAGATCAGATTTAGTTTAAACCTTGTTTTGCCTATTCCAGGAGTTTAAAAATAGCTTTTAATTTGATTCCTTTTGGTACTGATCATTAGTGATCTTATTTACCAGTGGTAAAAATTGCAGATTTGTTTGAGTATTTTAGCTCATTGTTTCATGTGAAAAAATTTCTGTTTCACCTCTTTAAGGATTTCGGCTAATTCCTTTCTATTTTTGTTTTAAAATATTTTCTTTATTATTTCAGAAATATTATGTTTTGTTTCTGTTAGATAAACAGTAGTTTTGCAACAAGTTTTTATTTATTTTTATTTGTTTTCATGAAATCAATTCTAGTTCCGTTGTAACGTGCAATTGTTTTCACCGTTGTTTCAAATCCCGTTTGGAAATCCTTTCAAATAGTTTTGTGAAAATACTTTATTTTATCCTAGTTAAACTTATATCCTAGTTACTTGTTATTATTTTTTGTTAAAAAAACTATTTAGTGTTTGACGTAGTAGAAGACTCCCTAGTCTTATTTGAAGTTTCTTTCGGAATTCTTATTCGCTCTCTCTTTTGTTTTGATTGCTAGAATGATTGCTAGTATGAGTGCTTATGTGAATGATATGTTTGTTATATAGATTTCATCGGAGAGTGACGAGTAGTCTATCAAGTTATTTTCTCGAGAAATTCTTCTTCGTCAACATCACAGGCAAGTCACTTTGTTCATATTATCACCTATGTTTTATGCATCGTAGTTCTACCATCCTATGCCCAATTGCATGCTGCTTAGGTACTTGGAAATTTTAGTATAGATTGTAGTATCATGTGGTAGGCACACAACAACCCCGATACTTGGCCCCGGGACGACAACTTTCATATTGCTATGCTTGAGTAGACGGGATTTCGGTTGAGTGCATAACATGAGTGATGCGAGGTTGATTAAATAATCAAGACCGGTTAAGACAAGATTTTCAAGACCTCGGACGCAATGCAACTCTGGGTGAAGGACGGTTGATCGGCTCCCTGGGGAACCCAGTGGATGCCCGGGATGCTGGGGACGGCGATGACATCCTGCGGAAAGCTTCACCCAGGCTCAAAGAGACGGACGGATATTTTCAAGACCCAAGGCTTACCTGCATAGCCACAAGTCATTATGGGCTCTCGCTTGGTTGGACAACGCGGCGACTCTGGACAGGCAGTGCTACCAGATGTAGAAGAACGGTAGGAATGGATGGGCACCGACAGGGATTCAGAGGGACCCGTTGAAAGACAATGTTTTGATCATCCGGTCTTCAAACACCGTGAAGTGCGGGGACATACTCGGAGGCGATCAAATCTTGTGGGGAACGTGTGCAAAACTCTGCAGATTACTCAAACCTAATCGATTAGCCGTGTCCACGGTCATGGACAACTTGAGCCAAAGGAACTGAAGTTATCTGGATTTCTCAACACCATTATATATATTTGATGAGGGTAATATTGATAACTCGGGTATGAGAACTGGTTGGCGGAACCATCTCATTAACAACCAACTACGTAGTAACATTTTGCTTTTAGCCCTCTCTTGATTTAGGAGAAAACTTGCTTTTCGCTAAAAACTTATAGCCCCACCTGCCATATATGCATATAGTATAAATGATATTTTACCCCCTCTCATATGTGACTTGCCAGCATATTCAATATGCTGACCTACACGGCTGCAACGTCTTATGTTGTAGATATTTTTCTTCGACGAGTAAGAGTACGATTATGGGTTACGGTCTACACTCAACTTGCCGTTGGTGTCTATTGGGACTCCACTCCCTTGACTGCTTCCTTTGAGATATTTAAGGTATATATCAGTTTTACGCTATTTACATGTGATTGCACTTTGATATATACATTGACGTACTATGTGTGCCAGCATACTGATCCAGGGATGGCACAGAAACACAGAGGCTTGACTCTTTTTGAGTCGGGCCGCTACAACTACAGTGTGACGAGCAAAGTATGGGACGGTGACTTCCGCCATCCCATTGTTAGGAAAAATTTCGTCGCACATCGTTATTCGAAGCTCACATTGGAAAAATTTGTGAGTTATTTTCCCTCGTTATTTTTTGTTTTTCCTGTCTCATACATGTTATAGCTCGTAGATACAATTTTTATCTGTTTTTGCTTTTGTGGCATTTTATTTATGTAAACTGATGGCAACATCAGTATGGCATAGATGAAAACATTTGTTGTCGCACATGACAATTGTAAAAGATGATCAGCATCACACTCGTTCCTTTAAGCAGTGTGACAGCAAATGTTTTCATCTATGCCATGTGCGACAATATCTCTTCCTTCTCATAGACGATCAGCATCTCTTCCATCTTTTAAAACATAGATGATCAGCATCACACTCGTTCCTTCAAAACGAAGCTGTCAAAACCGCCTGCAAGAAGTACAAGTGACTATGTCGTGGCTGATCCCCCACACCTTACATTATGTGTTGGATGAATGTAAGGTACTATCTGCTCGTCCTCGAAAGCTTATTTGCGCATGCTACATTCTGTCTTTCATCAGAACCGTACTTTTTAGCATGGCTTGCATGCCTTCTCTTATCTTGTAATATAAGTGTGCAACCGAATCTATTTTAGTTGTGATAGCTAGCACCTTATGTGTTTTAGCTTGTGTTTGCGAATGTGAGTACTCATGTTCGAAATTGATGTTTGTGTGCATGAGTACATCATTTAGAAGGAATGATGACTATTGTTCATCTTTCTTTGTTATGCGTGTGTCTATGTGGCATGCATCGTACCATCACACGACAATTATGTGTATGGAACAATTTATACGTAGATAAATACGTTGGTTGTGTATGGAATAGCTTTTCCATATAGCTATTTTTACACATGGCAGATGTAGTTTCGATACACAAGTGCAGTCTATCAACAACATGATGTTTGCATCTAAGCACAAATGGCAACTAGATTCACACAATACATGGGCAACTACTGTTACCCATACATGGCAACTTCAGTTGTCCATACATGGCAATTGCAGTTGTCGATACATGGCAACTTCAGTTATTCATACATGGCAATAGTAGTTGTCCAAACATGGCAACTACAGTTTGTCCACAGATGGAAACTGCATTTCTCATACATGGCAACTGTTCACATGTGGTAGTGAACATAAATACACAACTTGCCATTCATTACTGACAAAATGCTCGAACGGTTTTCCACACGATACATTCCCCCCCGGTAAATGCAAAATGTGTTTGTACTCCATCACAACTTTACCAGCAGCTACATTGCTAATTTTCTCTACAAAATTCTATGCAAGATACATGGCAATTCCATGTAAGAAAACTCAAGTAGTTGTGACATTTTTGCAAACCATCAACGTTTTTTGTGCAGCAAAAATTTATCTACCCGCAATTCCAGCCTTGTACATCTCCCTACGGGTTGCCACCTCCTTTTCTTGTTTTTTTGTGCTTTGCTTGAATATCTATGCCTGACTTCTATCTCACTTCTTTTGGACACCCTTTCGTGACGGAGCGTGGCGGGTTCGTGATTTGCGCTTGTGTGTATGATGCTCCTGACCCTACTTCTAAGTTTTTAGAGGACTGGCCCGTGGATGAAGTTTCCTTTGAACTGCGCGGGAATCTGGGTAAGGCCTCCTAAGCCTTCATTTTCTTGAAATGCTCAAGGTCTCTCTTGAAGGCTTTTCTGTGCTTGTGTGCAATTCTTGTCATCTCATCGCTCTTGCATGCATCATTTATTAGTTCAGGAAATTCCCTAGTGAGTACCACATGCCTCACGGAGTCCATTGTTGCTTCCAATTTGTCCTCATGTATTGCCAATACTGCATTCGATGTTTGCGGCCCCAACGCATCATCAGTGTCCCAAGTCCATCGACATCGTATGAAATGCTAGGGTAAATGCTTCACGACGTGCTTTTCCATAACTTTGAGTATGTGGCAGCACACAATCCCATTTCGTTCAAACTTGCGGCATTCGCAATAGTACTCACCTTCTGTTATGGCGGCCTTCACAAAGTAGTTTCTACCCTTGTCCGGATCTTCTGTTTCTGAATCGGACATGTCCCTGAAACTTCACTCCTTGAATGTCCAATCTTCAACCTAAAAAAGTTATGTACGAGGTGGGTCGCTTTATTTCTTCTTAGAACCCGCATGATCCGTGGTTGTTAGTTTCTCACTCCCTTTTTTATTAGTTCTTATTGTTTCGCAACAGGACAGAAAATAGAAACCATACTAAATTGAACATGGCAAACAATGGATACAAAGCATCGTATATTTTTAGGTTGTTTCCCACATGGCAATTGCATCACAAATTGTGACTAAACATATTGTCTTATACATTTCTTGTCGTTCGTACACCATTTTGCATATGTCAGTCTATATGACAAACATATAGTAGCTGCATGAGCTATATCAAAGTAGGATCATCAGTGGTAACTCTCTTGTGCATTTGTCACGGCAAACAGAGTGCTATGCACATGAAAACTATGGATGTTTTAACATGGCAACTATGGATGTTTTAACATAGCAACTGCAACAACTTCCTTGCGCGGAAATCATAGGTGATGTCCTCACATGAAACATGTTTTAATTCTAACTTGCTAACTACATCTCTACGCAAACCAGTTTACACATGGCAATTACACTACAATCTAGATTGCACTCACACAACATCAGACATGGCAACTATTTTTCTTTTCTGCTATCTAGCCACATTTTTTGCACTCCACTTTTCCATGATGCCAACATTGTTCATTCTGGCATCGCAGCTTTCTTCGATCATCCACGATATTTCATTCTGTTATTGGAACACTCTTTTTTCAAAAACTGAAATTATTGTAGCATTTTTGTTTGATGTTTTGTTTAACATTTTTTATTTTATTTAATTATGGTTGTGATTGCATTCTACCATTCTTTTGTCAACTAAGGACCTAGTGAGCAAAATACTTACTTGAAAAAGATATCGTTTGTGTATATTTAGCTCATTTGCCTCTCCATTTGCAAGTATGTTTCAAATTTAGCCTGCTTAAGGGCTGTGTTTGCTTCTTGCTGTAGCTCCGATCCCCATATTTTCTGTTGCAGAGACGAATACCGCTTAGCAAAGTCCAACAATGAGTTGTCGGGACTCACATAATGCTTCAAAACAACATTGAAACCCTCACCATGCTGCATAGTTTCTAGGAATGGGTAGAAGCACTGCATAAAGTAGGCTGGCACCCAATACATCCGCTTCTCCCATAGGCTCTATAGTGTCTCATTGTCCCCAACTTGGTACTTTTGAATCATATCTGTCCAATTCCATTCAAACTCTTCCACAATCAAGCTGTGGTTGACACACAACTCGAAAGCCTTGTGCAATTCTGGACGGTCAACAAAGAATGATCCTAGTGTCTCTCCCGCCTTCTTAATTATATGCCACCTGCAGAGCCTATGAATTGCGACGGGGAAGACGTCACTTATGCATGCACGCATGCTGAAGTCCAGATCTGATATTATGTTCATCGGAGCAAGTCCACCCATGCACTCCAAGAAAGTCTTGAACAATCAGGTGTAGCCGTTGATATCTTCGTTCCGCACAAGATAGCACCTGAACTTCAAAGACTGGTTGCGGTTATTTATTCCAATGAATGGAGCACATGGCATCCTGTACATGTTTGTGAGATATGTCGCATCGAACAAAATGCAATCACGATAATGCGTATATGCTCTCCTCGCTGCACCATCGACCCAATACATGTTCCTCACACGTCCTCGTCTTCCAGTATTATTCTGAAGAACAAATCAAGATCTTCTTTTGCTTTCTCTTTGAAGTATGCAATGGTGTCTTCCACATTAGCCAACTTGCTTTCCCTATGGTACTTTGCCTTAAGGTTTGTTACGTCTGCTGGGAGGTAGGGCATGCTGATCAGTTTCCTATCTTTGTTGTGCATCAGGGATAGTATTTGGACCATTCTTGAAGTGCTTACGTTACCATTGTGCGGCAGTTTTATGAATTTCTTCTCTTGGGAGCTGAATCCTCGATGGGCGCTCAGAAATTTTACGAGGTAAAACTTATGTATCATATCATGGTTGTGTTCGGCGATAAAATCGGTGACCACCCATGAGGCTCCATCTATGTATAGCTTCAATCTGGTAGGGCACTTCGTCTTGACAGTGATTCCTCTTCTCTGCTCTGGCATGACTACCATGACAGCTTTTGATTTCTTGTTTTTGTGTGCCTTGTAGAACCTAAACTCGTGTCACATCCCTGGAACCCTAACCAAGGTTTAGCATTGTGCTCATATTTTCTTTGCATTGCTTCCAAGAAAATGGCAACAAGATCAAAGTAAGTGGTGAAGGGAAACTCAAAACCCTAGCCACTTCTCAAATTCAAAGGAATTACAAACTTATTCAAATCAATGAACCCAAAATGGCCTCAAGAATAGTTCAACTTTTCTGATAATTCTTGAAAACAAATAAGCAATGAAGAAAACCATTTTCTTAATACTTTAGGTACTTTAAATAAATGCAAAAGACTACTGGTTTCAAGTTTTAAATTTGAATTCAAAAATATATAGTTTCCAAAAATGCTGAAAACTTTATGGGTGATTGGAAATATTCCAACTAACACGCGAGCATTTTTCAAACTATTTATAGTTTGCTGGTAAAGCCAAAATAAATGGGAAACAATGTTAGTAAATAAAACAGAAAGAAAATAGAAACAAAAGGGAAAAAAACCCTACCTGTCGCGTGAGGAGGCCCAACCCACCAGGGGCAGGGGCGTCTTCTTCCTCCTGCCTTCTGGGAGAGGAGCGAACGCCCACGGCGGCTCCTCCACCTCCTGCTTCGCCGTGGCACGCTCCGGTGCTCCCCAGGACAGCGCGACAGCGGGGATATCCTCCCCGAGCCCGTATCTATCCGTTCCCGTGCTCCAGTTCCCCCCTCCTCTCGGGATCTCTCGTCCCTCCTCCTGCCGCCATTGCCAAGAGCTCGAGCTCGAGCCGCCGTGCCTCTAGCCATAGGTCCTTCCTCCCGAGTAGTCCAGTAGCTCCGCCTCGATGAGCTGGTTCTCCCTGCAAAGGTCGAAGCCTCCTCGAGCCCTGCTACGCCCTCAACGCCATCGTCTTCAACCCTCGGTCGCCGGCAAATCGACGGTGAAACGCCGGCTACAGCCCCTCCCTGAGCAGTCTGAGCCTAGCTTCACCTCCACCGTGAGCCTGCGATCGTTTCCCCTCTTCTCCCCCTCGGATTCGTGCCCCCTACCCACTGGAACATCGAACTCAAACTCCGGCAGCCGCCTCGGCTCGTCGCCGGCTTGCTCCGGCAACCCATAGCCCTCCCTGTGGCCAGTGCTGGATGAGGTCGAGCCTAGGGATCATCCCAGTGCTCTCGGCAACCGTTTCCGAGCACCACAACACGAGATAGCGTGTCTCCGGCGAAGTTCTGCCGCAGATCTGGTTGCCGCCGGTCAGACTCCGGCGGGGGACGACGTGGCCAGTCTAACCCTAGTAGATTAGCAGTAAACACTCGCTGACAATGGGCCCAGGCCAAGTCAAACCCACTTAGGGTTGGTCAACGCGGGATTAGCTCCTCAGACGCTGACCAGTGGGCCCCCCTGTCAGGTTTGACCTGATCAGGTCAGTTGACCCGCTGACGACATGATGATGTAGTTATGACGCAATAAGTGAATTTCTGTTTTAAAAGAATTCTAGAAAAATGCCAAAACTTCTAAAATTCATAGAAATTAATCTGTAACTCCAATGAAAATAATTTATATATGAAAAAGTATCAGAAAAATTCAAGGAATCTGAATATGTAATTTTCAAACATGTTTGAAAATGTTACTGAACCCAAACATATAGATTAGTGAATAAGTTAACTTTCATAAATACTTTGGAGATGGAATTTGGAAAATATTTAAATTTCACTACAAATGATATGATCAAACATTGTCCAAATCACAAACCAACAACCTAACATGTCATTTCCAAGCATGTTAAAAGCAAGTTGAGCTGAGCATCAGGTCGAATCAATTAAAATGGTACGTTTGAAGTGATATTTGAATTTGATTCAAATCAACTTCAAACCTAATAAATGTTAGCTATAATAGTATATCACCTTGCATCCTCATGCCATGCTCATGCATCATCTTGTTGCACATGATTGTTATTGATTGTTGTCATTCCTTTCGGTAGGCTCCGCTCCCCCGGATTCCACCGAATATCCGTCTGACGGATATCGTCCCTCCTCTGAGCAACATGGCAAGCAACCATTTTGATCATCCCGATAAATCCCATGTTCTCGCTCCTACACTTACTTATTGCATTAGGATCAAATGCTTCAAATGCTTTTGCCACGTTAGTTGAACCCACTTCCTTTGCATGACCTATCCTTGTCACAGTAAATAGCTGAACCTTGCAACCTAGCATACCTGGTAGTTGCTTGAGCCATATATGCCTTATCCTGCTATGCATGCTATGCTTAGAGTTGTGCATGGTCTGTCATCTGGGAGATGAACAGAATTGTGAGAATGTGTTCGGTAAGCAACAATTGTGTGTTGAACTTGATTTGGTAAAGGTACCGGTGAAAGGCTGTGTAGGAGTACATGGCAGGTTGTTTCATTGGAACCATCCTTAGGAACTGAGTTCCGTGTATGTAATCCAAGACGAGATACTACCACATGCTGGGCCCTGAAATATGACCCCGCTCGACTTATTAATTGCTTAATACTCGGTCGAGGAGTTGCAAGTAGTTTCTGGTGTTTATAGTCATGCTGGAGGCCATGCATGGTGTTGACCTGAGAGGTGGGCTGTGATGCGGTAGGCAGTGACACGGTGTACCAAGTGGCACCCGGATGGTGGGCTTGGGAACCCTGCGCACATCGTTTGGGGCCGTGGCGGAAACCTTGGCCGGACTTTGGTGCGGGTTACCCTTAGATAGGCGATAGACCTGGACTAGGTACTAATGTGGTTAACGGTCGTGGCCGACTCCCTCGTTGGGCTTCCGCTTGAAGGTTGCCGAGGTGCATGACGTGGACATGGCGATAAGTGGCGAGAGTGTGTGTGACGAAGTAGACCCCTGCAGGGTTATGATCTATTCGAATAGCCGCGTCCGCGGATATGGACTACTTGGAGACATATGTTGTTCATAGATAACTTTAATGGCTACTCATAAAATTTGTCAAGATAAGCGTGAGTGTCGTGCATGGCATTTCCGTATGGGGACGGGATGATTCCACGATGGAGTATTGTTGTGGTGTTAGTGGACTCGTGTGCGAGAAATCAAGTTGTCAAAAAAAATTGTTTTGAAATGTAAGTTGTCTAGCCACGGGTCAAATGCTGGCTTTCCGCATGAAACCCCACAATTCCTTATTGATACATTGCATGAGTAGATAGTTATCCTAAAGTCTTGCTGAGTACCTCTGTACTCATGTTTGTTTAATAATTGTTGCAGAGGTTGTTAATGACCCTAATGGAGGGTTCTTCCTAGACATCGACGACGACGAGTAGCTCGTGTCCCAGCTACGATCTGGCCCTAGGTTGGGTCTGTAGTATAGTTAGGCCATGTGCCTTCTAGTTTCACCTGTCTGTACTCAGACAGTTTTAAACACTTCCGCTGGCTTGTAACGGAATGACTGCTATGATGGGTCGTGAGACCCTTACTGTGTAATATTATGTGTGTGGCTCTTCCGAGCCTTTTAAATAAAGCTTGTATGTTTATGGTAATGTTGTGATGCCATCGATGTATCTATACATATCGATATGCCATGCGTACATGTGTCATACTTGATATGTATGGGGTTCGATTACCTAGCCGTAAACTTTAGTAGCACTCCTTACAGGGAAATGCCCCTTTGTGATCCATCGAGCCATGGTAGTTCGCTACTGCTCCGGACACATTGGTTGACCGGCGTGTGTCCTTCTTAGCTGTTGTGTCTGTCCCCTATGTAGAAATGTCACGCGATGTAATGGAGTCCTTGTAGCTTCCTACGACTCGTCTACATTCGCTGGTGACCGTCACCTGCTTTGCTGGGTCATGTATGCCTGTCCCTGTGCGGAACTGCCACTTTGGTTTATAACTAGACATGTCGATCCGGGTTCTCTGTCATTGGATTGCTAGCGACACAATTGCATACGTGAGTCAAAAGGCGCAAACGGTCCCGGCTAAGGTAAGGCTGCAGCCGTGGGGTTAACCGTGCGTGAGACCGCAAAGGGATGCGATGTGTTACAGGCTGGATTCCTATGGCTTAGGATCGGGGTCCCGACAACTTGCCTCTTCTGTACTGCCCAGTTTATTTTATATCCCTACGATATTATGTGTTTATGGCAAATCACTACAGGAATCCCCTTCTTTGTCGTCTTCTATAGCGGATGGCAAAGGGGCTATTCACGAACGACAAAGCCCTTTGCTATCCGTCTCCTGTCGGCAAAACTGCTACGCCTGCTTTCGTCGGTAAAGGTCGTGCTTTGCCATCAGTCTGGTGAAAGCAGACAACATAGGGCTTTGTCGTCAGCCTCTGTTGCCAGCAGACCGCAAAACCCTTAGACGGCAGCCGACAAGCAACTATTCTGTTAGGTGGCTAACAGAGTATTTTCCATCTGCCTTTGGGGTGCCTTTGTCGTGTGCTGGTCGTCAACATGGACAGCCTTCTGCTGGCGCCAGGTGACAGCTCTTTGTCGTCTTCCCTGGTAAAGGCCTTTGCCGTCTGCCACGATGGCCCTTTGCCGTGTGTTGGCCGGGGTAGCAGACAGCAAAGTGCCCATATTGATAACACATATATGATATACGACGTCCCTGCAAAGTTTTACACATATATGATATATAATTCACAACACATACATAGGATATATAGTTCAAATCACATATATGATAGTTTTACACATATATATAGTTCACAACACATATATGATAAATAGTGAGCTACGATAGATCAAAAGAACCAATACATACAAAGTTTTACATATAGTTCCACATTGTTCATCCATATATACATACATATAGTTCCACATTGTTCATCAACACAAATCAGAATAAAAACTAAAGCACTGCATCAATGCCACCTTCCACGTAGTAAATCTAATCTGCAAATGGGAATAAGAAAGTTAGAAGAAGAAGAAGAAGAAGAAGAAGAACAATATATGACAATTTTGAGCTTATTATCTCATTTTGGAGGAAAATAAGCTAAGTATATGACATGTTTGAGCTAACCAAGGTTATTATGCCATTTCTGACCTAACTAAGATAATTATGTCATTTTGGATGAAAATAAGCTAAATATATGACGTTTATAAGGTAACCAAGGCTATTATGCCATTTTTTGACCTAACTCAGCTAATTATGTCATTTAGAGAAAAACAAGCTAAGTATATAACATTTATGAGCTAACCAAGGTTCTGATGCCATTTTGACCTAACTAAGCTAATTATGTCATAAATGAACTACATAAGCTAATTGTGTCATTTTTTAGGATAATTAGCTAAGAAGAACAAGAAGAAGAAGACTAGAAGAAGGAGAAGAAAGAGGAGAAGAAGAAGAAGAAGAAGAAGAAGAAGAAGAAGGAGAATAAGAAGAAGTAGAAAAAGGAGAAGAAGAAGAAGAAGAAGGAGAATAAGAAGAAGTAGAAAAAGGAGAAGAAGAAGAAGAAGAAGAAGAAGAAGAAGAAGAAGAAGAAGAAGAAGAAGAAGGAGAATGAGGAGGAGGAGTAGAAGGAGGAGGAGAAGAAGGAGGAGGAGGAGGAGTAGGAGGAGGAGGAGGAGGAGAAGAAGAAGAAGAAGGAGAAGAAGGAGAAAATGGAGGAGGAGGAGAATAAGAATAAGAATAATAAGAAGAAGGAGAAGAAGAGGAAGAAGATGATTACAATACTTTTCTTATTTTGAGCTTATTATGTCATTTAGGAGGAAGATACACTAAGTTGTGAGCTAACCAAGGTTCTTGTGATGTTTTTTACCTAACTAAGAGAATTATGGCATAAATGAACTAAATTTGACAATTAGGTCATTTTGGAGGATAATTAGCTAAGTATGTCTTTATTGGGGAAAATAAGCTAAGGAGAAGAAAGAAGAGAAGAAGGAGGAGGAGGAGAAGAAGAAGAATAAGAAGGAGAAGAAGAAGAAGGAGGAGGAGGAGGAGAAGGAGGAGAAGAAGAAGAATAAAAATAAGAAAAAGAAGGAGAAGAGGGAGAGGATGATTACAATACTTTTCTTATTTTGAGCTTATTATGTCATTTAGGAGGAAGATACACTAAGTTATGAGCTAACCAAGGTTCTTGTGATGTCTGTTTTACCTAACTAAGCTAATTATGGCATAAATGAACTAAATTAGCTAATTATGTCATTTTGGAGGATAATTAGCTAAGTATATCTTTCTTGGGGAAATTAAGCTAAGGAGAAGAACAAATAGGAGAAGAAAGAGGAGAAGAAGGAGGAGGAGGAGAAGAAGAAGAAGAAGAAGAAGAAGAAGGAGGAGGAGGAGGAGGAGGAGGGGAAGAAGAAGAAGAATAAGGAGAAGGAGGAGGAGAAGAAGAATAGGATGATTACAATACTTTTTCTTATTTTGAGCTTATTATGTCATTTAGGAGGAAGATACGCTAAGTTATGAGCTAACCAACGTTCATGTGATGTTTTTTACCTAACTAAGCTAATTATGGCATACATGAACTAAATTAGCTAATTATGTCATAAATGAACTAAATAAGCTAATTATGTCATAAATGAACTAGAGAAAACTTACCGTCGTGGCCATCAAGGAGGAGAAGCACCAGGGTTGCTTGGGGCGGGTGCGTTTGGAGAAAGTTGCCCTAAAGAAGGGTCGTGCAATGCCGCTCGGGAGTTATTTTGCAAAAAAGATGTTTTGCAATGTCTCATTAGCATGATGACACTCTAATGTTAATACTAGTTTATAATGAGCATTGAAATGAAACTCATTGTGCCAATCGCAGAAAAGACCGGCATCGGCGAAGGGGGTTGACAGGTCTTCTCGCACATAGACTACACATTTGGTTTTGACGATTCGGTCGTATTAGTTAGTAATGAAACAAACATTACACGCATGATTTGGCTAATGTGAGTAAGAAACTTACCACAAAAGCTCGGACATGGCCAGGTGACACGCCTCATTCGGGGCCCTCTCCTCCTCCAACAACCGAGCCGTGGTCGATTCCCTCTCCTCCAGAATCACGTGAAAAGCAGTCTGGTTTGTCGCTCTCTCTTTCTCAAGAGTAGCCTGGTTTACCGCTCTCTCTTTCTAAAGAGCAGCCTCCAACACCACTCCTCGTTAGCATTGTAACGCTCGATGGCCACACACACAATGAAATGGATGAAAGTTTTCTGAGTCCGTACAACTAACCTCGATGGCAAGATCGACTGGTCGTGGATGAGGCATTATCTCAAGACAAGAGATCGACTGGTGCGCCTTGATCTCAGGGAGAGTGAGTGGACAACGTATTATCCCATCTCCAATGGCTATCGAGCCATGGGGCCTCTCGCCACCAGATATCGTCACCAGCTCTGGATCCAAAGGTTCCTGGGTCGGGATAAAGTCCTCCCCTTTCCTAGCCTTCCCCACGTACGTGTATTTCATGAGCTTGTGATGGGAGGAGATGTTGGCGAACTTCTCTTGATGATCTAGGCCAGACTCAGATAATGCCTTGGCCTTCTTGTAGGAGGCACCTCCATCTTATTGTGATGCGCCTAAAGGAGCGGAACAAAGTATGAGTAAAGGGCTCAAGCTAGCATGAAGAATGAATTGCATGAATCATGAAGCAAACAACATACCCAATTCCGTACGAATTGAATTATGTTGGCGCTGCCTTGATGGTGTGGCACACAGATCCTTCGCATTGTCGTGGATGGCTCGCCAGTTGCGTGAGAACCACTAATCCACCAATGCCTCCCAACAATCCATCTTATCGCACACCATCTCGGGGTTACCTATAAGTTAGTAAAGAGAATTTTGAGTGCTACACCTACGGATCAAATCAAGGAAACTACATACAAGGCCTTAAGAATAGGTAATTACCTTCATGTACTACTCCTTCTTCAGATACTTTCCTTGGCACTCCTTCTTCTGCTTCTTAACACCACGCGTGGCGTAGTAGTCACGAAGCCGAGCCTTGTGGCGTAAGTTCTGTAATAGCCGCCTGCACTCGGCCTCAAGACCCTTGGCCGCCACCTCCTCATATCCTGCCTCACACCTGTAGAAGGTCTGCAATCAAATGAAATAACACCGATTACTACAATATGTTGGGGAATGTTGCATGGGAAACAAAAAAATTCCTACGCACACGAAGACCTATCATGGTGATGTCCATCTACGAGAGGAGATTTGGATCTACGTACCCTTGTAGATCGCACAACAGGAAGCGTTAAGAAACGCGGTTGATGTAGTGGAACGTCTTCACGTCCCTTGATCAGCCCCACAAACCGTCCCACGATCCGTTCCGATCTAGTGCCGAACGGACGACACCTCCGTGTTCATCACACGTATAGCTCGACGATGATCTCGGCCTTCTTGATCCAGCAAGCAAGGTGGAGAAGTAGATGAGTTCTCCAACAGCGTGACGGTGCTCCGGTGGTGGTGAGTATCTATTCCTGCAGGGCTCCGCGCGAGCTCCGTAGAAATACGATCTAGAGGTAAAACTATGGCGTCTAGATCTGAGTTGCACGTGGCAAAAGTTGTCTCAAATCAGCCCTAAATCACCACATTATATAGGAGGGAGGGGGAGGAGGTTTTCCTTGAGGGCCAAGCCCTCAAGGGTGCGCCGGCCAAGGGAGAGGAGGAGTCCTACTCCAATCCTAGTCCAACTAGGATTGGAAAGTGGAGTCCTTCTCTTCCTTCCCACCTCCCCTTTTTTCTTTGGTATTCTTCTTATGGCGCCAAGGCCCTCTTGGGCTGTCCCAACAGCCCACTAAGGGTTGGTGCACCAACCTTAGGGCCATTGGGCTTCCCCCGGGTGGGTTGCCCCCCTCCCGGTGAACTTCCGGAACCCATTCGTCACTCCGGGTACATTCCCGGTAATGCCCGAAAATCTTCCGGTAACCAAATGAAGCCATCGTATATATCAATCTTTGTCTACGGACCATTCCGGAATCCCTCGTGACATCCGTGATCTCATTCGGGACTTTGAAAAACATTCGGTAACCACACATATAACTCAACTATACTAAAACATCATCGAACCTTAAGTGTGCAGACCCTGCGGGATCGAGAACTAGGTAGACATGCCCCGAGGTACTCCTCGGTCAATATACAATAGCGGGACCAGGATGCCAATATTGGATCCTACATATTCTCCGAAGTTCTTATTGGTTGAACCTCAGTGTCAAGGATTCATATAATCCCATATGTCATTCCCTTTGTCCTTCGGTATGTTACTTGCCTGAGATTTGATCGTCAGTATCCGCATACCTATTTCAATCTCGTTACCGGGAAGTCTCTTTACTCGTACCGTAATACAAGATCCCGTGACTTACACTTTGTCACATTGCTTTCAAGGCTTGTGTGTGATGTTGTATTACCGACTGGGCCCCGAGATACCTCTCCGTCAAACGGAGTGAAAAATCCCAGTCTTGATCCATACTAACACAACGGACACCTTCGGAGATACCTGTAGAGCACCTTTATAGTCACCCAGTTACGTTGTGACATTTGATGCACACAAGGTATTCCTCCGGTGCCAGTGAGTTATATGATCTCATGGTCATAGGCATAAATACTTGACATGCAGAAAACAATAGCAATAAAACGACACGATCAATATGCTACGTTCATAGTTTGGGTCTAGTCCATCACATGATTCTCCTAATGATGCGATCCAGTTATCAAGTGACAACACTTGCACATAGTTAGAAAACCTTGACTGTCATTGATCAATTAGCTAGTCAACTAGAGGCTTGCTAGGGACATTGTTTTGTCTATGTATCCACACATGTATCTATGTTTTCATTCAATACAATTATAGCATGGATAATAAACGATTATTTTTAAACAGGAAATATAATAATAACTATTTATCATTGCCTCTAGGGCATATTTCCAACACAATAATCAGCTATATTGTTAATTTTAGATTGTGTAGAAGGAGAATTTACCCAAAAGCTATTGATCACCATCTCAGCCCTCGTGTGGCTCAAGACACCATCTATAATCTCCTCCGGCAAGGCCTGCGCAGCCTGGTAGTGCTCCTAGGTAAATCCTAGTGTAGGAACATGACCCTTACTGGGCAACATGACAAACCCCAGGAAATTTGTCCGGCAAAGCACAGCAAGGACGACGTTCGGCTTGCGGACTCCATCTTATTCCTTCTGCATCTAGTCCTGTACATTTGCCCAATTTGTGCCTTGTCATCTGTCTGGCCATCTCTTCGACCATGAAAATACATTGAAGCCTTGGTATGATTGGCATATATCGAAGAACATTAACTAGGATTTGGGTATGTCTCTTCTCACCCATACTGTTGTCTACCACAACATACCTGCTAGACTTGCAAATGAGACAATGTCCAAGTCTGCATACTCCTTCCTAAATAAGGCACATCCTTTCTCACATGCATGTATCTTCTCATAAGGCATCTTAAGTACACAAAGTATTTTGTCCGACTGGTACAAGTTTGCAGGCCTGACATGGCCTTTGGGTAGAAAGCGTCCAAATATGGTCATTATCGTGTCGTAGCATTCTCTTCCCAAGTTGAACTGAGCCTTCAGAGCCATTGCTTGTCCAATGGCATCCAGATGACAAAGCTCAGTGTGCTCATGGAGAGGACATTTTGAAGTCTCCAACATTTCATAGAAGGCCTTTGCAGATTCCTCCATCTCATCGTCTGAATCCCGGGCATCATCAAAGTCTTGCACCATGTCTTAGATCCGAGTATCATGCTCATCGATGCGATGATGAACCACCTCAGCTCTGGTGCATTGTATAGACTCACCATGAAATGTTCACACCATATAATTAGGCTTAAAACCCCTCCGCTGCAGGTGTTTAATCATTATAGCCTATGTCCTATTTTTATAGTTGTCGCACCCAGGACACGGGCACCAGTTTGTTTCCTAGCCATTTGCAAATGCGGCTTTCACAAACTCCTTGGTTTTTAGAAACCATTTTTGGTCATCTCTTTCTGACTAGGGTGACCGGTGTACATCCACGCACGATCACTCATCTTGCCTAGATGCTAAAGACACTATATATATATATATATATATATATATATATATATATATATATATATAATTCAGCATGTATATTCATCAGTTAATCTAGTTTGTCAATTTTGTTACGTCCATGCATGCAACCTACATGCTAATAGGTAAATATAGGTCCTAATTCCACCCAAGTATGTGTAGAGTGAGTATGTTCTCCATGCTCTACGCCAATCCGACACAAAATTCTGGCAGCACCTCCTTGCTGTTCCCCAAATACACGTCTTGGGCAAAAGCCGAGAGAATGTGCATCCGGAGAACAACGGGGAGGCGCTGCAATTTTTTGTCTTGGAATGGGGTAGAGCATGGAGAACCTACCCAATCTACACATCCTCGGACTGTCTATGGAAATCGCTGGACAATCCAAATCAGTTACGATGATAAATATGCAACTGAATGCATATTTATTGATGGAACCCTTTCGGATGGGAGACGCCTAGGTTACGCGACTTAGCATGAAAATGAAATCTACTGACATGATTAAAAGAGCATAGGAGGTGAAGGTGGATTCGTAGCTCACCCTCGGCTGTAGAGGAAGTAAGCGAACAACGATGATGACTCCAAAGTAGATGAAATAATACAAATCCTGTAAATTGTACCGAGTGAAAAAATTTAGTGCATCACATCACATAAATCATTGACAATTCAAACTATGACAAAAAGCATATTGCTAATGGCATCTCCTCTTCTCCTCCTCCTCCTCTTCTTCTTCTTCTTCTTCTTCTTCTTCTTCTTCTTCTTCTTCTTCTTTCCTTCTCCTCTTCTTCTTCTTCTCCCCCTCTTCTTCTACTTCTTCTTCCCTTCTACTCTTCTTGTTCTTTTCTTCTTCTTCTTCTTCTTCTTCTTCTTCTTTTTCTTCTTCTTCTTATTTTCTTCTCCTCTTCTTCTTCTTTTCTTCTTCTTCTTCTTCTTCTTCTTCTTCTTCTTCTTCTTCCTCCTTCTTTTCATTTTTCCTATTCTTTCTTATCCTCTCTTCTTCTTCTTCTTCTTCTTCTTCTTCTTCTTCTTCTCATCCTCCTCTTCTCCTCCTCCTCCTCCTCTTCTTCTTGTTCTTGTTCTTGTTCTTGTTCTTGTTCTTATTATTATTATTATTATTATTATTATTATTATTATTATTATTATTATTCCTTCCTTCCTTCTTATTCTTCTTCTTCTTCTTCTTCTAATTAACTAAATCTAGCACTAACCTACCACTAAATATACTAACTAAGTAAATATACCAACTAAACTACCACTAAATCTACTAATTAACTAAACCTAGCGCTAACCTACCACTAAATCTCCCAGTAATTAACAAAAACAACAAATAACAACAAAAAAATAACAAAAAACCTAGAAATAATTAAGTAAACCTAGGACTAACCTAGCACTAAATCTACTAACTAACTAAATCTACCAACTAACCTACCACTAAATCTACTAATTAACTAAACCTAGCACTAACCTACCACTAAATCTACCACTAATTAACCAAAACAACATAAAACAGCAAAAAAAGTACAAAAAACCTAGCACTAATTAACTAAACCTAGCACTAACCTACCACTAAATCTACTAACTATCTAATCTACCAACTAACCTACCACTAAATACAACAAAAAAGGAAAATAACTCACTTGCATGGGTAGTGGGCGGCCGGGGCGGGGCGCGGTGGGGGGCCTGGTCGGTGGGGCGTCACGGCCGGCACGGGCGTTGGCTTTGGCAGGGGCGCCGAGCGTGGCAGGGGTGCTGGCGCAGGGAGAGGGGTGCACAGGGAGGAGGGGCAGTGGGTGTAGAGCAGGAGGGGCACGGGGAGGAGGGGGTGCATGGTGAGGAGGGGGGTGGTGGAGGAGGGGCGGCGTGGTGGTGGCGGAGGAGGTTGCGGCGGTGGTGGAGGAGTGGTTCACGCGGGGATGAGGGTGTCGCAGGTAGGAGGGGGGTGGGGAGGAGGGGCGGTACACGGGGAGAGAGTGACGTTATGGGGAGAGAGGGGGTGTGGGGTGGGGACCGAAGGCCTTAGGTCGCCATACTCTTTTCCGTCTTCTGCCGACGGCACACAGGTATAAGACAGACGGCAAAGAGGAGCACCTAACGATCGGTTAAAAGCGGTCCACTAAGCCTCTTTGCCGTCTACGAGACTTCTCTTTGCCGTCGGCTGGCAGACGACAAAGAGTTCACTCATGGAAAATAGGACCTTTGTCAGCAGTCAGCTCTTTGTCGTCTGCTTTCCATCTCTGTGCTGTCAGTTGGCAGACGACAAAGTGCTCACTGATGGCAAGTAGAACCTTTGCCATCAGTTTGCTCTTTGCTGTCTCATTTTTGTCAACTGATGGCAAAGAGGGTTTTTCCATCAGCCAGCTGACGACAAAGAATAGGCTGATGGAAATTCTCTGATTCCAGTAGTGCATGTCTTTTTTAATTGCAATTATTATTTTGGTTGTTTTGAAACTGAAAGTTTCTAGTCGTCGGCTTCACCCCCGCCAGAGATTAGCGGGGGTGTTTCCGGCTTCCTCATTGTTACCTTTAACCAACGTCTTGGCACCCAAAGGCGGCAATGTGGGAGAAAACCACGCAATCAGACTATTCGGATTTAACACTTTCATTTAACCATAAGAGCTTGACTATGGGTGCTAAGTAGAACCCTTTTGTGATATTCGGCCTATGTCGTGGTGTAAAAACATGTAATCACTTGGTTTGAATGATTTGAAACCTTTCACCGAACGCGATGAACCCCGAGCGGTTCTTCATTTTTACAATTGTCTTTGAATCGCAGACGAGTTCTCGCTTATCATGTCGATCAGTTTTTGGCTTTCTCCACTCAGGTACTTCACCAGAATAGTTGGAAATACAATCACACTCGTTCTCCCTTTACCCTTTTAGCCGAACTAGTGGAACGTAAATGGGTAAACAGAGGAACGGGGCAACCCACATTGGATGAAAGACACAATTCGGACTGATGCATATAATGCAAATCCAAGACTGCCCACACGTGATATGCCAAATAGTATTGCAATGGTTCAAAGGGGTGGTCATGACAGCGAAGCCCCTCGTTAATTTGGCTGATATCAGAGATGTGCATGAAAAAGGCTTGTATATGTGTTTGAGAAACAGTTCGGGAAAAGCAGGAGGAAAAAGTCATTGCAAAGCTCGTACATCACAAAGAGCGTTCCTTACTTCCGAATTTTTTTGAATTGTATAATTCGAACTCAACAAGCAACTGCTGAGGAATGTTGCATGGGAAACAAAAAAATTCCTACGCTCACCAAGATCAATTTAGGAGATGCACATCTACAATAGGAGAGATTATATCTACATACTCTTGTAGATCGCTTAGCGGAAGCGTTAAGAAACGCGGTTGATGTAGTCGAACTCCCGATCAAGTGCCAAATAGACAGCACCTCCATGTTAGCACACGTACATCTCAATGACGTCTCCGCCTCCTCGATCCAGCAAGCAAGGGTAGAGTGGTAGATGAATTCCCCGGCAAAGCGATGGCATGACAGTGGTGGTGGTGGCGTTGTCCTCGCAAGGCTTCACCTAAGCACTACTGGGAAAACTAGAGGAGAAATCGATCTAGGGAGAGAGAGGGGCACCAAGGGCTTTGTGTGTCCTCTTGGGGCACCCCCTCCTCTCTATATATAGGTGGAGTGGTGTGGGGTAGGGTGCATCCAAGGGGGGAGGAGGTGGAATCCTAGTCCCCTTCCCACCCTTCCATACAAAGGTGGACTTTCCACCTTTCCCAACTTCATAAGCCTTGAGGGACTTGTGCGGTTGGCACAATAAGGCCAAGACGTCACCCTTCAGCCCATGCAAACCCTTGGGACATGGTGGAACGTTGGTGGAGTTCCGGACTCCTCCGGAAGTTTTCGGAACATTCTAGAAGCTTCTGGGTACAATACCGGAAAACCTGAAACTTTTTCGGTAGCCAAAATATGACATCCCATATATATATATATATATATATATATATATATATATATATATCTTTACATCCGGACCATTTCGAAGCTCCTCATGACGTCCGACATATCATCGGGGACTCCAAACAACTTTCTGTTACTGCCACACATAACTCATTAATACCAAATCGTCACCAAACCTTAAGTGTGCACACCGTGCGGGTTCAAGAATTTTGCACACATGACCGAGACACCTTCCGACCATAACCTATAGTGGGACCTGGATGTCCATATGTTGGAAATATGCCCTAGAGGCAATAATAAAATGGTTATTATTATATTTCCTGTTTCAAGACAATCGTTTATTATCCATGCAATAATTGTATTGAATGGAAACATAAATGCATGTGTGGATATATAGACAAAACAATGTCCCTAGTGAGCCTCTAGTTGACTAACCTGTTGGTCAAGAATGGTTAAGGTTTCCTAGCAATAGACAAGTGTTGTCACTTGATGACGGGATAACATCATTATGGGAATGATGTGATGGACAAGACCCAAACTGTGAACGTAGCATATGATCGTGTCATTTTGTTGCTATTGTTTTCTCCATGTCAAGTATTAATTCCTATGACCATGAGATCATGTAACTCACTGACACCGGAGGAATGCCTTGTGTGCATCAAACGTCGCAACATTACTGGTTGACTATAAAGGTGCTCTACAGGCATCTCCGAAGGTGTCCGTTGAGTTAGCATGGATCAAGATTGGGATTTGTCACTCCGTCTGACGGAGAGGTATCTCGGGGTCCACTCAGTAATACAACATCACGAACAAGCCTTGTAAGCAATGTGACTAAAGAGTTAGTCTCGTGATCTTGTATTACGGAACGAGTAAAGATACTTGCCAGTAAGGAGATTGAAATAGGGATGGAGAAACCGACGATCGAATCTCGGGCAAGTAACATACCGAAGGACAAAGGGAATGATATACGGGATTGTGTGAATCCTTGACATAGAGGTTCAACCGATAAGATCTCCGTAGAATATCTAGGATCCAATATGGACGTCCAGGTCCCGCTATTGGATATTGGCCGGAGAGTGTCTCCGTCATGTCTGCATAGTTCTCGAACCCGCAGGGTTTGCACACTTAAGGATCGATGACGTTTTCGGTATGGTTGAATTATTGATGTTGGTAACTGAATGTCGTTCGGAGTCCCGGAAGATATCCTGGATGTCATGAGTGTCTCCGGAATGGTCCGGAAATGAAGATTGATATATGGAATTGTTGCATTTGGCTTCCGAAAATATTTCAGGCATTACCGGTAAAGTACCGGGAGTGACGAATGGGTTCTGGGGTTTTACCGGGAGGGGCCACGCTCCCGGGAGAGAACCTAATAGGCCCATCGATGGTGCAACAGCCCTTAGTGGGCTGGTGAGGCCAGCCCAATAGGGCTATTTCGGCCGAAGCAAAAACAAAGGAAAGGAAAGGAAAAAAGGAGAGGAGGTGGACAAGAAGGAATGGACTCCTCCACCAAACCAAATTGGAGGACGAGACCTTCCTCCTTGCTTCGGCCAAAGCCTCCTACTTGGAGTAGGAGACAAGGAAAGCCTCCCCTTGGTTCCTCCTATATATAGTGGAGGGTTTTAGGGTCTTTTCAACTCAAGCCTTTGTGCAAACCTCTCTCCCTCCACTACTTCTTGACACCTCATAGCTAGATCGGTTCGGCACGGCGAAGCCCTGCCGGAGTAGCTCCACCATCATCACGCCACGCCGTTGTGCTGCTAGAGAATTCAGCTACCTCTTCGTCTCTCTTGCTGGATCAAGAAGGCAGAGATCGTCATCGAGCTGAACGTGTGCTGAACGCGGAGGTGCCGTCCGTTCAGTGCTAGATCGGGACGGATCATGGGACGGCGGCGATTTGAAATGCGGAAACGTTCTGCTACATCAACCGCGTTACCTAATGCTTCCCGCTTAGCGATCTACAAGGGTACGTAGATCGGATCTCCCTCTCGTAGATGATCATCACCATGATAGTTCTTCGTGTGCATAGGAAATATTTTGTTTCACATGCAACGTTGCCCAACACCATATTGGTTCCTACATATTCTACGAAGATCTTTATCGATCGAACCACGATGTCATGGATTCAATCAATCTTCTATATTGTTCCCTTTGTCTATCGGTATGTTACTTGGCCGAGATTCGATCGTTGGTATCTCTATACCTAGTTCAATCTCATTCCCAGCAAGTCTCTTTACTGGTTCCATAATACGAGATCTCGTGACTAACTCCTTAGTCACATTGCTTGCAAGATTCTTGTGATGTTGTATTACCGTGTGGGCCCTAGAGATACCTCTCCATCATACGGAGTGACAAATCCCAGTCTCGATTCACGCCAACCCAACAGACACCCTCAGAGATAACCGGGAGCACAATTATAGTGACCCAGTTATGTTGTGATGGTTGATACACACAAATCATTCCTCTGCTATCCGGGAGTCGTATGATCTCATGGCCATAGGAACACATACTTTAGATGCAGGAAACAGTAGCAATAAACTGATGTTGGGGAATGTTGCATGGGAAACAAAAAATTTCCTATCCACATGAAGACCTATCATGGGAGATCAGATCTACATACCCTTATAAATCGCTAAGCGGGAAGCATTAAGAAACACGGTTGATGTCGTGGAACGTCTTCGGGATCCAAATCGCCGCCGTCCCACGATCCGTCCTGATCTAGTACCGAACTGACGGCACCTCCGCATTCAGCACATGTACAGTTCGATGATGATATCCTCTTTCTTGATCCAGCAAGAGAGATGAAGAGGTAGCTAAATTATCCGGTAGCACGACGGCATAGCGGTGATGGTGGTGGAGCTACTCTGGCAGGGCTTCGCCATGCCATACCGATCTAGCTACAATGTGTCACGAAGTAGTGGAGGGAGAGAGTTTTGCACAAAGGCTTGAGGTGCAAAACCCCTCTCAAACCTCCACTATATATAGGAGGAAGCAAGGAGTGGCTGCCTTGCCTCCTACTCCAAGTAGGAGGGGTCAGCCGAGCCAAGGAGGAAGGTCTCCTCCTCCAATTTGGTTTGGAGGAGGAGACCTTTCCTTCTTGCCCACCTCCTCTTTTTTTCCTTTATTGTTGCTCTAGCCGAAATAGCCCTATTGGGCTGGCCTCACAAGCCTACTAATGGCTGGTGCGCCACCCATGGCCCTATTAGGTTCTCTCCCGGGTGGGTGGCCCCTCCCGATAAAACCCCAGAACCCATTCGTCACTCCCCGTACTTTATCAGTAATGCCCGAAATCTTTCCGAAAGCCAAATGAAACAATCCTATATATCAATCTTTGTTTCCAGACCATTCCGGAGACACTCGTGACGGGATCACATCCAGGATTCCGAACAATATTCAGTTACCAACATCAATAATTCAACTATACCGAAAACGTCACCGAACCTTAGGTGTCCAGACCCTGCAGGTTCGAGAACTATGTAGACATGACCGAGACAATCTCTGGTCAATATCCAATAGTGGGACCTGGACGTCCATATTGGATCCTACATATTCTATGAAGATCTTATCGGTTGAACCTCTATGTTAAGAATTCACACAATCCCGTATATCATTCCCTTTGTCCTTCGGTATGTTACTTGCCCGAGATTCGATCGTCGGCATCTCCATACTTATTCCAATCTTGTTACCGACAAGTCTCTTTACTCGTTCTGTAATACAAGATCCCGTGACTGACTCTTTAGTCACATTGCTTGCAAGGCTTGTTTGTGATGTTTTATTACCGAGTGGGCCCCGAGATACCTCTCCATCACACGCAGAGACAAATCCCAGTCTTGATCCATGCTAACTCAATGGACACCTTCGAAGATGCCTGTAGAGTACCTTTATAGTCACCCAGTAACGTTGAGACGTTTGATACACACAAGGCATTCCTCCGGTGTCAGTGAGTTACATGATCTCATGGTTAGAGGAATGAATACTTGACATGCAGAAAACAATAGAAATAAAATGGCATGATAATATGCTACGTTTATAGTTTGGGTCTTGGCCATCACATCATTCTCCTAATGATGTGATCCCGTCATCAAGTGACAACACTTTTCTATGGCTAGGAAACCTTAACCATCCTTGACCAACAGGCTAGTCAACTAGAGACTTACTATGGACATTTTTTGTCTATATATCCACACATGCATTTATGTTTCCATTCAATATAATTATAGCATGGATAATAAATGATTATTTTGAAACAAGAAATATAATAATAACTATTTAATTGTGGTCTCAAGGGCATATTTCCAACAGTCTCCCACTTGCACTAGAGTCAATAATCTAGCCTCACATCTCCATGTGATTTACAATGTATTGAATCTAACACCCATATAGTTCAGGTGTTATTCATGCTTTGCTCGTGGAAGAGGTTTAGTCAATGGATCTACAACATTCAGATCCGTGTGCACTTTGCAAATATTTATGTGCTCCTCCATGATGTAATTGCGGATGTCATTGAAGCATCGCTTTATGTGTGTGGTCCTCTTGTGAAACCTTGGTTCCTTGGCTAGATCAATGGCGCCAGTGTTATCACAAAACAAATTGATTGGATCCAGTGCACGTGGCACTACTCCAAGATCTGGCATGAACTGCTTCATCCAAACACCCTCCTTGGCCACCTCTAAGGCAGCTATGTACTCTGCTTCGCATGTAGAATCAGCTACGATGCTTTTCTTGGAATTGCACCAGCTTACCGCACCCCCGTTAGGAATAAATACGTATCCGGTTTGCGACTTAGAGTCATCCGGATCAGTGTCAAATCTCGCATCGATGTAACCCTTTACGACGAGCTTTTCGTCACCTCCATAAACGAGAAACATTTCCGTAGTCCTTTTTAGGTACTTTAGAATATTCTTGACCCCCACCCAGTGTTCCACTCCTGGATCACTTTGAAACCTGCCTGCCATACTTATGGCCAGGCTGACATCTGATCTTGTGCACAACATTGCATACATGATAGACCCTATGGCTGAAGCATATGGGACGACCTCATATTTTCTCTATCTTCTAAAGTTACTGGACATTGAGTCTTACTCAACTTTATACCTTGTAACACAGGCAAGAACCCCTTCTTGGATTGTTCCATTTTGAACTTCTTCAAAACTTTATCAAGGTATGTGCTTTGTGAAAGAGCTATTAGGCGTATCGACCTATCTCTATAGATCTTTATGCCCAATATGTAACCAGCTTCTCCTAGGTCTTTCATTGATTTTTTTTATTCAAGTAATCCTTTACGCTTTCCAAAAACTCCACATTGTTTCCAATCAACAATATGTCATCCACATATAATATTAGAAACACTATAGATCTCCCACTCACTTTCTTGTAAATACAAGCTTCTCCAAAAACTTGTATAAACCCAAACGCCTTGATCGCATCATCAAAGCGCTGATTCCAACTCCGAGATGCTTGCACTAGTCCATAAATGGATCGCTTGAGCTTGCACACCTTGTCAACATTATCTGGATCGACAAAACCTTCGGGTTGCATCATATACAACTCTTCCATAAGAAACCCATTAAGGAACGCCGTTTTGACATCCATCTGCCAGATTTCATAATCAAAAAATGCACCTATTGCTAACATGATTCGGACGGACTTAAGCATCGCTACGTGTGAGAATGTCTCATCGTAGTCAACTCCTTGAACTTGTGAAAAACTCTTTGCCACAAGTCGAGCTTTATAAACGGTCACATTACCGTCCGCATCCGTGTTCTTCTTAAAGATCCATTTGTTCTGAATAGCCTTGCGACCTTCAGGTAATACTTCCAAAGTCCATACTTTGTTTTCATACATAGATCATATCTCGGATTTCATGACTTCTAACCATTTGTTGGAATCTGGGCCCACCATTGCTTCTCCATAATTCACAGGCTCATTGTTGTCCAACAACATGATTGACAAGACAGTATTCTCGTACCACTCAGGAGCAGTACGTGCTCTTGTCGACGTGCGAGGTCCGACAATACCTTGATTTGAAGCTTTGTGATCATCATCACTAGCTTCCTCTTCAACTGGTGCCGCCTCGACAGAGATTTCTTTCTGCCCTGCGCCACCATCTTGTTGAAGCACAGGTTCCGCAATCTCATCAAGTTTTGTCTTCCTCCCACTAAATTCTTTCGAGAGAAACTCTTTCTCAAGAAAAGCTCTGTTCTTAGTGACAAACACTTTGCCCTCAGATCTGAGATAGAAGGTATACCCAACTGTCTCCTTTGGGTAACCTATGAAGACGCACTTTTTCACTTTCGGTTCAAGCTTTTCACGTTGAAGCTTTTTGACATAAGCATCACATCCCCAAACTTTAAGAAACGACAACTTTGGCTGCTTGCCATACCGTAGCTCATATGGTGTCGTCTTAACGGATTTTGATGGTGCCCTATTTAAAGTGAATGCAATTGTCTCCAATGCATAGCCCCAAAATGATAATGGCAAATCGGTAAGAGACATCATAGATCGCACCATATCTAATAAAGTACGATTACGACTTTCGGACACACCATTACGCTGTGGTGTTCTACGCGGTATCAACTGCGAAACAATTCCACATTGTCTTAATTGAGCACCAAACTCGTAACTCAGATATTCTCCTCCTCGATCAGATCGTAGGAACTTGATCTTCTTGCTATGATGATTTTCAACTTCACTCTGAAATTGTTTAAACTTTTCAAACGTTTCAGACTTGTGCTTCATCAAGTAGATAGAGCCATACCTACTCAAATCGTCACTGAAGTTGAGAAAATAACAATATCCGCTGCGTGCCTCTATGCTCATTGGTCCGCACACATCAGTATGTATGATCTCTAATAAGTCACTTACATGCTCCATTGTACCAGAGAACGGAGTCCTAGTCATCTTACCCATGAGGCATGGTTCGCATGTGTCAAGTGATTCAAAATCAAGTGACTCCAAAATTCCATCAGCATGGAGTTTCTTCATGCGCTTAACACCAATATGACCTAAGCAACAGTGTCACAAGAAAGTGGCACTATCATTGTTAACTCTACATATTTTGGTCTCAGTGTTATGGATATGAGTGTCATCACAATCGAGATTCAATATGAACAAACCCCTCACATTGGGTGCATGACCATAAAAGATATTACGCATATAAATAGAACAACCATTATTCTGTGACTTAAATGAGTAATCATCTCGCAATAAATAAGATCCAGATATAACGTTCATGCTCAACGCAGGTACTAAATTATAATTATTTAAGTTCATAACTAACCCCAATGGTAACTGAAGTTAGACCTTGGAACCATTTCCCACGCACATCGTCACTTCATCCTTTGCCAGCCTTCGTTTATTCCGCAATTCCTGTTCCGAGTTGCAAATGTGAGCAACAGAACCGGTATCAAATACCGAGGCACTACTACGAGAGTTGGTGAGGTACACATCAATAAAATGTGTATCATATATACCTTGTTTGGCATTGCCCACCTTCTTATCGGCCAGATACTTGGGGCAGTTGTGCTTCCAGTGACCAATCCCCTTGCAATAATAGCACTCAGTTTCCGGTTTAGGCCCAGCCTTGGGTTTCTTCATCGGAAGGGCAACAACTTTGCCACTCTTCTTGGATTTACCCTTCTTGCCTTTGCCTTTTTATTGAAACTAGTGGTCTTATTGACCATCAACACTTGATGTTCTTTCTGGATTTCTGACTCAGCGACTTTCGGGATCGCAAATACTCGCCGGTGACTTATTCATCCCTTGCATGTTATAGTTCAACATGAAGCTTTTATAGCTAGGTGGCAGTGACTGAAGAATTATGTTAGTAATAGCTTCTTGCGGGAGAGCGATCCCCAGCTCAGCTAGATGGTTCGAGTACCCAGACATTTTGAGCACATGTTCACTAACATATGAATTGTCCTCCATTTTGCAAGCATAGAACTTATTGGAGGTCTCATACCTCTCAATCCGGGCATTCTTCTCAAAGATAAACTTCAACTCCTGGAACATCTCATATGCTCCATGACGTTCAAAATGCCTTTTTAGTCCCGGTTCTAAGCCATACAAAACTACACATTGAACTAGTGAGTAGTCATCCTTACGTGTTTGCCAAGCGTTCAAAGCGTCTTGGTTAGCCGTAGCGGGTGGTTCATCTCCTAGCACTGCATCAAGGACATAATTCTTTTGGCCAGCTTGGAGGATAAGCCTCAGATTTCGAGCCTAGTCAACAAACTTACTACCATCATCTTTCATCTTAGCTTTCTCTAGGAACGTATTGAAATTCAAGGTTGCTACTGCGCGAGCCATTGATCTACAACATAAAATTTTGCAAAGATTACTTAGACTATGTTCAAGAAAATTTTAGTTTAGCTAATCATATTACTAATAAACTCCCACTCAAATAGACATCCCTCTAGTCATTCGAGTGTCGCATGATCCAAATTCACTAACTCAAGCCCGATCATCACGTGAGTTGAGTATAGTTGCAGTGGTCAACATCTCGATGTTGATCATATCAACTATATGATTCATGCTTGAGCTTTCGGTCTCTCGTCTTCTGAGGCCATGTCTGTACATGCTAGGCTCGTCAAGTTTAACCCGAGTGTTCCGCGTGTGCAACTTCTTTTGCACCCGTTGTATGTGAACTTTGAGTCTATCAAACCCGATCATCATGTGGTGTCTAGAAATGACGAACTCTCGCAATGGTGCACAGTCGGGGAGAACACCATTTTATCTTCAAATTTTAGTGAGGGATCACCTTATAATGCTACCATTGTTCTAAGAAAAATAAGGTGCATAAAAGGATTAACATCACATGCAAATCATAAATGACATGATATGGCCATGATCTTGTGCTTCTTGATCTCCATCACCAAAGCACCAGCATGATCTTAACCGTCACCGGCGCCACACCATGATCTCCATCATCATGATCTCCATCATTGTGCTGCCATTGAGGTTGTCGTTCTATCTATGCTATTACTACTAAATATACTACCTAGAAATATAGTAAACGCATCTTCAAGCACAAACGTTAGTTTAGAGACAACCATATGGCTCCCGCCGGTTGCCGTAGCATCGACGTGCAAGTCGATATTTAACTATTACAACATTATCATCTCATACATCAAATATATCATATCATGTCTTTGGCCATATCACATCACATGCATACCCTGCCAAAACAAGTTGGACGTCCTCTAATTTTTTGTTGCATGTTTTACATGGCTGCCATGGGTATCTAGTATGATCGCATCTTACTTACGCAAAGCCACAACAGTGATATTCAAATTGCTATCTAACCTTCTCCAAGGACCGCCTCGGTCTAATCCGATTCAACTAAAGTTGAAGAAACAGACACCCACGAGTCATCTTTATGCAACAAGTTGCATGTTAGTCGATGAAACCGGTCTCTCGTAAGCATACAAGTAAGGTTGGTCCGGGCCGCTTCAATCCAACAATACCACCGAATAAAGAAAAGACTAAGGAGGGCATGAAATTGAACATGAACGCCCACAAACTCTTTTGTGTTCTACGCATGAACCTAGCTCTGATACCATTTTTGGGGAACGTTGCATGGGAAACAAAAAAATTCCTACGCACAGGAAGACCTATCATGGTGATGATCATCTATGAGAAGGAGATCGGATCTACATACCCTTGTAGATCCCTAAGCAGGAAGCGTTAAGAAACACGGTTGATGTAGTGGAACGTCTTCGCGATCCAAATCGCCGCCATCGCACGATCTGTCCCGATCTAGCACCGAACGGACGACACCTCCGTGTTCAGCACACGTACAGCTCGATAACGATCTCCGCCTTCTTGATCCAGCAAGAGAGACGAAGAGGTAGCTGAATTCTCCGGCAGCACAACGGTGTGGCGGTGATGGTGGTGGATCTACTCTGGCAAGGCTTCACCGTGTCGTACTGATCTAGCTACGATGTGCCACGAAGTAGTGGAGGGAGGGAGGTTTGCGCAAAAGCTTGAGGTGCAAAAACCCTCTCAAACCTCCACTATATATAGGAGGAACCAAAGGGTGGCTGCCTTGCCTCCTACTCCAAGTAGGAGGGGTCGGTCCAGCCAAGGAGGAAGGTTTCCTCCTTTAATTCGGTTCGGAGGAGGAGTCTTTTCCTTCTTGCCCACATCCTCTTTTTTCCTTTATTGTTGCTCTAGCCGAAATAGCCCTATTGGGCTGGCCTCACCAGCCCACTAAGGGCTGGTGCGCCACCCATGGGCCTATTAGGTTCTCTCCCGAGTGGGTGGCCCCTCCCAGTAAAACCCAGAACCCATTCGTCACTCCCGGTACTTTACCAGTAATGCCCAAAATCTTTCCGGAAGCCAAATGCAACAATCATATATAACAATCTTCATTTCTGGACCATTCTGGAGACACTCGTGATGTCTGGGATCTCATTAGGGATCCTGAACAACATTCGGTTACCAACATCAATAATTCAACTATACCAAAAACGTCACCGAACCTTAAGTGTGCATACCCCGCGGGTTTGAGAACTATGTAGACATGACCGAGACACTCTCTGGTCAATATCCAATAGCGGGACCTGGACGTCCATATTGGATCCTACGTATTCTACGAAGATCTTATCGATTGAACCTCTATGTCAAGGACTCACACAATCCCGTATATCATTTCCTTTGTCCTTCGGAATGTTACTGTTGGGGCACGTTGCATGGGAAAACAAAAAATTTCCTACGCACACGAAGACCTATCATGGTGATGTTCATCTACGAGAGGGAGATCGGATCCACATACCCTTGTAGATCGCTAAGCAGGAAGCATTAAGAAACGCGGTTGATGTAGTGGTACAGCTTCGTGGTTCAAATCACCGTCATCCCATGATCTGTCTCGATCTAGCACTGAACGGACGACACCTCCGCGTTCAGCACACGTACAGCTCGATGACGATCTCCGCCTTTTTTATCCAGCAAGAGAGACGAGGAAGGAGATGAGTTCTCTGGCAGCGTGACGGCGCGTCGGTGATGTTCATGATCTATTCCTGCAGGGCTCCGCCTGAGCTCTGCAGAAATCCGATCTAGAGGAAGAACTACGAGGTATAGGTTTGAATTGCACGTGGCAAAGTTGTGTCTCAAAACCCTAAAACCACCAGTATATATAGGAGGAGGGGAGGGGCTAGCCTTGGGGCTCAAGAGAGCCCCAAGGGCGCCGGCCGAAGGGAGGAGGAGGACTCCCACTCCAATTCGGTTTGGGAAGGAGGAGTTCTCTTCCTCCCCACCTCCCTCTCCCTTTTTTTTTTCTTTTTCTTTGGTTTTCATCTTGTGGCGCCATAGTCCACTTGTGCTGGCATCACTAGCCCACTAAGGGCTGGTGCGCCACCCTAGGACTATTGGGCTCACTCTCGGGTGGGTGGGCCCCTCCCGGTGAAAACCCGGAACCCATTCGTCACTCCCCGTACACTCCCGGTAATGCCCGAAATCTTTTCGGTGACCAAATGAAACCATCCTATATATCAATCTTCGTTTCCAGACCATTCCGGAAACCCTCGTGACGTCCGTGAGCTCGTCCGAGACTCCGAACAACCTTCGGTCACCAACACCTATAACTCAACTATACTAAAACGTCATCGACCTTAAATGTGCAGACCCTGCGGGTTCGAGGACTATGTACACATGACCCGAGACACTCCTCGGTCAATATCCAATAGCGGGACCTGGATGTCCACATTGGATCCTACATATTCTACAAAGATCTTATCGGTTGAACCTCTGTGCCAAGGATTCATATAATCCCGTATAACATTCCCTTTGTCCTTCGGTATGTTACTTGCCCGAGATTTGATCGTCGGTATCTCTATACCTATTTCAATCTCGTTACCAGCAAGTCTCTTTACTCGTTCCGTAATACAAGAACACGTGACTTACACTTGAGTCACATTGCTTGCAAGGCTTATATGTGATGTTGTATTACCGAGTGGGCCTCGAGATACCTCTCCGTCACACGAAGTGACAAATCCTAGTCTTGATCCATGCTAACTGAACGGACACCTTTGGAGATACCAATAGAGCATCTTTATAGTCACCGGTAATGTTGCGATGTTTGATACACACAAGGCATTCCTCCGGTGTTAGTGAGTTACATGATCTCATGGTCACAGGAATGAATACTTGACACGCAGAAAACAATAGCAACAAAATGACACGATCACATGCTACGTTCATAGTTTGGTTCTCATCCATCACATTATTCTCCTAATAATGTGATCTAGTAAACAAGTGACAACACTTGCATATGGTCAGAAAACCTTAACCATCCTTGATCAACTGGCTAGCCAACTAGAGGCTTACTAGGGACATTGTTTTATCTATATATCCACACATGTATCTATGCTTTCATTCAATACAATTATAGCATGGATAATAAACGATTATCTTGAAACATGAAATATAATAATAACTATTTTATCATTGCCTCTAGGGCATATTTCCAACAGTCTCCCACTTGCACTAGAGTCAATAATCTAGTCTCACATCGCTATGCGATTTACATTGGAATGAATCTAACACCCATACAGTTCTGGTGTTGGTCATGCTTCGCTCGTGGAAGAGGTTTAGTCAGCGGATCTGCTACATTCAGATCCATGTGAACTTTGCAAATATTTACGTCCTCTCCTTCGATGTAGTGGCGGCTGAGGTTGAAGCGTTGTTTGATGTGTTTGGTTTTCTTGTGAAACCTTGGTTCCTTTGCAAAAGCAATGGCACCAGTGTTGTCACAAAACAGAGTTATTGGATTTAGTGCGCTTGGCACCACTCCAAGATCTGTCATGAAGTGCTTCATCCATACACCCTCCTTAGCTGCCTCCGAGGCAGCCATGTACTCTACTTCACATGTAGAATCTGCTACGACGCTTCGCTTGGAACTGCACCAGCTTACCGCACCCTCATTAAGAATAAATATGTATTCGGTTTGAGACTTAGAGTCATCCGGATCAGTTTCAAAGCTTGCATCGACGCAACCCTTTACGACAACCTCTTCGTCACCTCCATAAACGAGAAACATTTCCTTAGTCCTTTTCAGGTACATCAGAATATTCTTGACTGCCGTCGAGTGATCCACTACTAGATTACTTTGAGACCTGCCTGCCATACTTATGGCCAGGCTGACCTCCGGTCTAGTGCACAACATTGCATACATGATAGATCCTATGGCTGAAGCATAGGGGACAGTACTCATCTTTTCTCAATCTTCCGCACTTACTGCACACTGAGTCTTACTCAACTTTATACCTTGTAATACTAGCAAGAACCCCTTCTTGGACTGCTCCATTTTGAACTTCTTCAAAACTTTATCAACGTATGTGATACGCCTCCATCGTATCTACTTTTCCAAACTCTTTTGCCCTTGTTTTGGACTCTAATTTGCATGATTTGAATGGAACTAACCCGGACTAACGCTGTATCCAGCAGAATTCCCATGGTGTTGTTTTTGCGCAGAAATAAAAGTTCTCGGAATGACTTGGAAACTTACGAGGATTTTTTGTGGAATATATAAAAAATAATAGCGCAAGAATTACCTCAAGACACAGAGCCGGGAGCCCACAAGCCCAAAAGGCGCCCCCTAGGGCGCGCCTGGCAGGCTTGTGGGCCCACGTAGCTCCGCAGCCTCCAATTCCAACTCTATAAAGTCTCTCTCGCCCAGTAAAAATTAAAGGAGAAGAGTTCATCGCATTTCACGACATGGAGCCGCCGCCACCACCTGTTCTTCCTCGGGAGGGCAGATCTGGAGGCCGTTCTGGGCTCCGGAGAGGGGAAATCGACGCCGACGTCATCACCAACCATCCTTCATCGCCAATTCCATGATGCTCTTCATCGTTCATGAGTAATCTCATCGTACTCTTGCTGGACGGTGATGGTTTGGATGAGATCTATCATGTAATCGAGTTAGTTTTGATGGGGTCTGATCCCTAGTATCCACTATGTTCTAAGATTGATGTTGCTACTACTTATCTATGATTAATGCTTGTCACTAGGGCCCGAGTGCCATGATTTCAGATCTGAAACTATTATGTTTTCATCAATATATGTGTGTTCTTGATCCTATCTTGCAAGTTGTAGGCACCTACTATGTGTTATGACCCGGCAACCCCGGAGTGACAATAGCCGGAACCACTCCTGGAGATGACCATAGTATGAGGAGTTCATGTATTCACTATGTGCTAATGCTTTGCTCCGGTTCTCTATTAAAAGGAGACCTTAATATCCCTTAGTTTCCATTAGGACCCCGCTGCCATGGGAGGGATGGACAAAAGATGTCATGCAAGTTCTTTTCCATAAGCACGTATGAATAAATACGGAATACATGCCTACATTACATTGACGAACTAAAGCTAGTTACATATCACCCTATGTTATAATTGTTACATGATGAATGTCATCCGACATAATTATCCATCACCGATCCAATGCCTACGAGCTTTTCCTCTACTGGTCCTTGCTAAGTTACTTTACCGCTACTGCTGTCACTGTGTAGCGACCCGACTCAAAACGAGTCAAGCCTCTGTGTATCTGTGCCATCCCTGGATCAGTATGCTGGCACACACAGTACATCAATGTATATATCAAAGTGCAATCACATGTAAATAGCGTCAAACTGATATATACCTTAAATATCTCAGCGGAAGCAGTCAAGGGAGTGGAGTCCCAATAAACACCAACGACAAGTTGAGTGTAGACCGTAACCCTGAATCGTACTCTTACTCGTCGAAGAAAAATATCTGCAACATAAGACGTTGCAGCCGTGTAGGTCAGCATATTGAATATGCCGGCAAGTCACATATGAGAGGGGGTAAAATATCATCTATACTATATGCATATATTGCAGGTGGTGTTGTAAGTTTTAGCGTAAAGCAAATTTTCTCCTACAACAAGAGGGGCTAAAAGCAAAATATTACTATGTTGTTGGTTGTTAATGAGATGGTTCCGCCAACCAGTTCTCATATCCAAGTTATCAATATTACCCACATCAAATATATATAATGGTGTTGAGAATTCCAGATAACTTCAGTTCCTTTGGCTCAAGTTGTCCATGACCGTGGACACGGCTAATCGATTAGGTTTGAGTACTCTGCAGAGTTTTGCACACGTTCCCCACAAGATTTGATCGCCTCCGTGTATGTCCTCGCACTTGAGGGTGTTTGAAGACCGGATGATCAAAACATGGTCTTTCAACGGGTCCCTGTGAATCCCTGTCGGTGCCCATCCAATCCTACCGTTCTTCTACATCTGCTAGCACCGCCTGTCCAACCAATCCAGAGCCCATAATGATTTGTGGCTGTGCAGGAAAGCCTTAGGTCTTGAAAATATCCGTCCGTCTCTTTGAGCCTGGGTGAAGCTTTCCGCAAGATGTCATGGCCGTCTCCAGCATCCCGGGTCATCCACTGGTTTCTCCAGGGAGCCGATCAACCGTACTTCACCTAGAGTTGCATTGCATCACGAGGTCTTGAAAAGTCTTGACTTAACCGGTTTTGTTTATTAAATTATTCTCACATCACTCGTGATAAACTCTCAACCAGAATCCCGTCTACTCAAGCATAGCAATATGAAATTTGTCATCTCGGACAAAGTAACGGGGTTGTTGGGTGCCTACCACATGATACTACAATATGTAACCATAATTTCCATGTACCTAGTCAGCATGCAAATTGGGCATAGGATGGTAGAACTACGATGCATAAAACATAGGTGATACATGATCAAATGACTTGCCTGGTGATGTTGACGAGGAAGAATTATCGTTCTCGATGAAATCTATATAACAACCATATCATTCATGTAAGCACTCATACTAGCAATCATTCTAGCAATCAAAACAAAAGAGAGAGAGAGCGAATAAGAATCCGAAAGAAACTTCAACTAAAACTAGGAGTCTTCTACTACATCAAAAACTAAATAGTTTTTGTCTAACAGAAAATAAAATACTTAAATAATAGGGAACTAAGATATAAATTTAACTAAGATGAAATAAAGTATTTTTCACAAAACTATTTGAAAGTATTTCCAAACAGGATTTGAAACAGCGGAGAAACCAGTTGCAAGTTATTAGAAAACTAGAATTGATTTCATGATAACATATAAAAATAAAATCAAAACTTGTTGCAAACCTACTGTTAACTAACAGAAACAAAACATAATATTTCTGAAATATAAAAGAAAAATAATTTAAAAACAACTAAAGAAAGAAATATAGTCATAATCCTAAAAGAAGTGAAACAGAAAGTGTTTCACCAGAAATGATGAGCTAAAATACTCAAACAGTTCTGAAACTTCTACCAATAATGAATAAGATCACCAGTGATCAGGAGCAAAAAGAATTAATTAAAAATATATTTTTAAACTCCCAGAATAAGAAAAACAAGGTTTAAACTAAATCTGACCTAATTCAAATTTGAAAATTTCAAACATAGGCAAATTATATGTTTTTAACAACTACAGAAAAATTGTGATCTACTAGAAAATGAATCAACCCCATTGGACCACTAGATCAAAACTTATGATCAAAACAAGATTGGAACTTTCTCTGTTTTGGAATTAAAACTAAAATTGGAGAAATCTAGTTTGTGAATAGGGGGTCCACGTGGCGCGTTGTGGTTGGCTCGGGGGTGTGAGCTGCTGAGGCTAACTAGCGAACGGCCGCAAATTAAAGAAAATATCTCTAGCTAAATAATAAGTGAAGAAAACCCGGTCGGTTTTATTTAAAACACCGAAGGGGTATGTTGTTATAATCCTACACGTTCAATTAAGATCCGACGGCTACGGGGTTAGGAGAGAAGGCTCACACGGGGCAGGAGCTCCGGCGAGGATCTCCGGCGAGGCCGAGGCGGAGGGAGGTCGGGGGCTGTGCTCCGGTGGTCTCCGGCGAGGCCTGAGGGGTCGGGGAGATGGCGGGGCTCGTCCTCCATCGGTTAGTGGCGACGGAGAGGGACCTCGGGACCGGGGTAGAGCTGCAGGGCGCCGGGTAGCTTCGGCTCAAGCCGACTCCGGCGAGGGTGGCTGGCGGAGGCGGCGGGGCTCGGGCAGGGGAAAGGCGAGGGGAAACGGGGCGAGGAGGGGGGGCTCGGGGCCGGCCTTTATAGGGGAGAGGAGGGGGGCTCCAGAGGGAAGGAGATCGGGGCGAGGAGGGCAACTCCGGCGATGGCGGGGTGGCCGGCTGGGGAAAGGAAAGTGGAGGGAGGCGCGGGGAGAGAGAAGGAAGGAGGGGGTGCGCGCGGGGTGGGGGTGAGCTACGGGTGGGGTCGGCGCGGGGCGGGACCCAGGCGTCACCGGGTTAGGGTAGGGGGCGGCTGGGTGCGGTTGGGCGCACGGGATCCCGAAGAGCGGGATCGGTGGGCCGGCTATAATGCGCTCGGGGTTGGTTTCTTTTTAAAAAAAATATCCCCGTTTTAGATTTTTTTAATAAAACAGAAACTAAAAGGAATAAAAAGGAAACAAAATAAAATAATTAATTTAGGGTACTATATACCAAATCGATCAGAAGAATATTTCCTAGTTGATTATCATTTTTCCAAAACCAAAATAAAACTTTTTTTAAAGATGTTTTTTCGGAAAAAACCCCTTATGCTATATCTTCTTTTGGCAAAATATTTTCCCCATAAACTTGGGTTTTTCTTGGCTCAAATAATTTCAAAAATGCCTCACATTGTGGAGGGTCATTTTCCTCCGCTCTTTCTTTTAAGAATTTTGTCGGGGCATTTCTTGGGGAAGAAAAATATAGAAGCAAGGGCAAATATTTTGAAAGGATTCAAATGCAATCTCCGTTCAAATTCTTTATAGTTGAAGAAGTCATGTCATCTTCTCTCTTTGCTTTTAAAAGATTGAATTTGAATTCATCGGAGAAGGGGAAAGTCATTTTATTCCCTCTCATTCAAAAGTTTTTGAAAAGTTTCAAATTTCACTCAAGTTTCAATCACTCAAGCAAACAAACAAACAATATAATAATTATATTAACATTCCAAAATTTGGGATGTTACAAACCTACCACACTTAAAATAAAACTCGTCCTCGAGATTCGAAGAGGCTAGAAAGAAAGGTTAGGGTTTGGGGGTCTTCTAACAAATCCAACCTCCGGCTAGGTGGGATGCTACCACACTTAAAATGAGAGATACTGGTCCCTTAAGATTTTAACAATCCTCTAGGGTTTTGGCATCTGACTCCTTACAGTCTTCATACTAACTCCTTTTGTGATGCTCTTCCATTATACTCGTAACGTTCTCATCAAAATCGAGGGTTCTTCTGTTGGTACAAGCTTCTTCCGTTACTGGGTCATCTTAACTGACAGACTCGTGATTAATACTAAATAACCTATCGACGATTCTCATGGTGGTCTACCATTTATGGTTGTCCTGCAGAGAGAGGGGTCTTGGTTTCATCCTCACCGTAAAATTTCCTACGCGTGACAACAAGTGCCATGTACATGGGCTTTTCTTATTCCGTTCTAAGGCTTAAATAAAAGCTTCAAAGAACATCATCTCTCACTATGGGTAAGTCTCTCAGATTTACCATTCCGAATAGCAAGAGAATGATAATAGTAAGTCGTCATGGTGGCCAAGCCATGTCGCACTGAAATCATTACCTTGTATAAGGCTTAGTGAATCTCGTATTCTAACACTTCGGCATCCTCACAAGCGTTGCAGAATTTCTCTTGTCCACGAACGAAGTTCAGATTATCCATTGGTTCTGCAAGCTGAACAAAACATATATCGTATCTTCACAACTCTCTGGCTTTCGTATGCTCCTAAGAAAACGTTTGCTGAAACAAGTTTCCTTCTCCAAAAATATAGTACTTGATCCTTATTAGTCCCGGGGTCTGTGGGTTTTCAGGCATACTTGGAATTACTTCACCTTTACATTTCCATAGTGTTTCATTCCATCATACTCTTGGGGTAACTATCATAAAAATAGTCCTCAAACTTATTTTTGGTACACACTCCACTCTGTGGGATACCTTCCATTGGTGTGTTTACCATGAAAAGGTATTGGTTCATCCATAAATCATATTCATTTCATAATCAATCCTTTATTACATCCTTACTTTCTTCAAAATTCCGACTCTAAAGTAATTTATTACAAATGCTGCCATCCACATTGTTCGGTATGGTCAAGCATTTGTGCCAACTTTATTCATCTGTCTCTCTTGGAGGTACTTTAGTTCCACTGGAACTTTCCGATGTGCTCCTCGAAATCATCCATCTTTTGCTTTCTCATGGTGGCCATGAGCTTCATCTCCATCATCTCCGCACGTACCTCACTCAGGTATTCCTGGGTATGACGGAGTCTTGCTTCAAGTATTTCTTCAATCTGACGTATGGATTCCATGGCAGCTTCACGAACAGCATCAAAGAAGGTTGCTCGTGGGACACGTGAAATGAAAAAGTATTGCCCCATAGTCTTTGGACAAACTCCTTTCACATGGTGGAGGTGTACTTCCACGTACCAAAGTTCCACTCCACTTTCCATGAATGGGTAGCCTTTGTAGACTGCATCTCCTTCAAGACGAATGTGCTTCATCATGTCCTTCAGGATTTTCGGGTAATCATGCTCACTGGTCAGGGTCATGATCGTTTCTGGGCCCTTGAGGAATGACTCGTAGAGAGTTGTCATCTGCAGGTGTCAGTAAATAGGTACTCAGAGGAATGTATGTGTCTCCTTGGTAATAATGGTACATTCCTACTCAGTGGATCCTGTGGGTTTACCGATTACTACCACACTTAAAAATGAATTATACTCGTGCCTGCATAGGCCATATTTTCTCATATCCTCATAATTGTTCAGAGATCTTTGTTCGAAGAGAAACAACGCCTATAGTTTCAACATAGGCAATCATGAGACAATAAATTCCATTCATTCATGATGTTATTACAATCTCAGGGACTTCTGTTACAAAAAAAATTTCACTCCATGATCTCATGAAAACAAGAGTTCTTGAGATTACACCAATTGCCGCGGTCAAAACTTAACTACTCCTTCTTAGCTTTCTTCCTTTGTGGACAATCGCTAGCAAAATGTCCTGCTTCCTTGCAACGAAAGCAAATGAGTTCTGACAAGTCTCGAGGCGTCTTAGTGTTTGCTTTTGCTCCTTGGGTTTCCGGCTTCCTTCCTGAGCACATGTATTTGTGGTGGCCAAATTCCATACACTTGTAACAGCTGACATGACTCAGATCTATATCTGCAGAAATTTGGCTCTTCCAAGGGTACCTTTTTTTCTTTCTGGACTCCTTTATTTCGGCCAGTTCTTCTATTTCAAGTGGATCAAACTCCACTTCTTCCGTCGGGAAGTTTCCCAGATACTATTGGCTTTCCTTCATGCAATCCTGTGAATAATGTCCTTTTTCTCCACATGAGTAGCATGCATTGGAGAAGAATCTCGTCAGACCTTGTCCATCAGGGTCTTCAATATTTTCGTTCATCACCGGCTCTTCTAGAATCTTCTTCTTGAGTGTATCCTTCATTGCTTCTTTCTGCTGCTGGACAACTTGTTGTACCTTGGGGTAAATGTGACATTGAGCTGGGTAGTGGGTGGTTCCTTCACAAAGGAAACAAGTCACCTGACTACTTGGGCACTCCTCAGCTGGGTGATTTTCTTCACAATGAGTGCAACCATCCTTGTGTTCTTCCTCGGTGTGTCCTATTTCTCCATAGATCTTGCATGCACAAGTTTTCTTTTTTGGATTATCATAGCACTTCTGAATAAGACGGGATCTTAACAGAGTATTCTTGAATTCGTCCCAAGTTTCTGCTCCACGAAATCCTTGTATGGCATGGTGCATTTTCCACCAGATAGCAGCACCTTGGGTAAAGTACTGAAGAGTGTGTTCCACTTCATACTTCCTTGAGATCAAGTTGCTCCCGAAGTGGTTCTCCATGTTTTGAATCCATATATCAGCCTCCAGCTGGGTCATTGGTCCAGAGACTACAAGTCCAGCTTCATACTCCATCTGGTAGGGTTGAGGTTTTGGGGATGAGACGGGTAAGAGAGAGGGAGATACACACAATACAAACAATATTTTTGAGAATAGGTTTTAGTTGTGGCTGTCAGAAAACACACACCAATGATGGCTCACAATTCATCGTAACTAACATGGGTATAACAGGGGTTTGGACTTCTAATGGTCATATAAAGATTCGAACGCTTCAGGGTCTTTGAATTCTTCGGGTCTTGAGAGTCTTCAATGGGTGTAGCTTCAATTCTTCAAATGCATGGTGAAATCCTCTTTACTTTGAAGTAGAACTCGGTTGATTCTTCATGAGGTCAAAGGGGTAAGGGTATTGTCTAACTATTGGAGGTGAGAGAGAACATTTGATAAAGTCAGAAGAGATGAGAGGTAAAGAATGTTCTTGGAAATAAAATTTTAGAGAGATCATTTCCTAAGAGATTTCCAGTTTCTAGGGTCACGTCCTACAATCAACATGTGCTCTGATACCATTTCTGTAGCGACCCGACTCAAAACGAGTCAAGCCTCTGTGTATCTCTGCCATCCCTGGATCAGTATGCTGTCACACACAGTACATCAATGTATATATCAAAGTGCAATCACATGTAAATAGCGTAAAGCTGATATATACCTTAAATATCTCAGCGGAAGCAGTCAAGGGAGTGGAGTCCCAATAAACACCAACGGCAAGTTGAGTGTAGACCGTAACCCTGAATGGTACTCTTACTCGTCGAAGAAAAATATCTGCAACATAAGACGTTGCAGCCGTGTAGGTCAGCATATTGAATATGCCGGCAAGTCACATATGAGAGGGGGTAAAATATCATCTATACTATATGCATATATGGCAGGTTGTGCTGTAAGTTTTAGCGTAAAGCAAATTTTCTCCTACAACAAGAGGGGCTAAAAGCAAAATATTACTATGTTGTTGGTTCTTAATGAGATGGTTCCGCCAACCAGTTCTCATATCCAAGTTATCAATATTACCCACATCAAATATATATAATGGTGTTGAGAATTCCAGATAACTTCAGTTCCTTTGGCTCAAGTTGTCCATGACCATGGACAAGGCTAATCGATTAGGTTTGAGTACTCTGCAGAGTTTTGCACACGTTCCCCACAAGATTTGATCGCCTCCGTGTATGTCCTCGCACTTGAGGGTGTTTGAAGACCGGATGATCAAAACATGGTCTTTCAACGGGTCCCTCTGAATCCCTGTCGGTGCCCATCCGAACCTACCGTTCTTCTACATCTGCTAGCACCGCCTGTCCAGAGTCGCCGTGTTGTCCAACCAAGCCAGAACCCATAATGACATGTGGTTGTGCAGGTAAGCCTTGGGTCTTGAAAATATCCATCCGTCTCTTTGAGCCTGGGTGAAGCTTTCCGCAAGATGTCATGGCCGTCTCCAGCATCCCGGGTCATCCACTGGTTTCTCCAGGGGAGCCGATCAACCGTCATTCACCCAGAGTTGCATTGCATCACGAGGTCTTGAAAAGTCTTGACTTAACCGGTCTTGGTTATTAAATTATTCTCGCATCACTCGTGATAAACTCTCAACCAGAATCCCGTCTACTCAAGCATAGCAATATGAAATTTGTCGTCCCGGACAAAGTAACGGGGTTGTTGGGTGCCTACCACATGATACTACAATATGTAACCATAATTTCCATGTACCTATTTAGCATGCAAATTGGGCATAGGATGGTAGAACTACGATGCATAAAACATAGGTGATACATGATCAAATGACTTGCCTGGTGATGTTGACGAGGAAGAATTATCGTTCTCGAGGAATAACTTGATAGACTACTCGTCACTCTCTGATGAAATCTATATAACAACCATATCATTCACGTAAGCACTCATACTAGCAATCATTCTAGCAATCAAAACAAAAGAGAGAGAGCGAATAAGAATCCGAAAGAAACTTCAACTAAAAGTAGGAGTCTTCTACTACATCAAACACTAAATAGTTTTTGTCTAACAGAAAATAAAATACTTAAATAACAGGGAACTAAGATATAAATTTAACTAAGATGAAATAAAGTATTTTTCACAAAACTATTTGAAAGTATTTCCAAACAGGATTTGAAACAGTGGAGAAACCAATTGCAAGTTATTAGAGAACTAGAATTGATTTCATGATAACATATAAAAATAAAAGCAAAACTTGTTGCAAACCTACTGTTAACTAACAGAAACAAAACATAATATTTCTGAAATATAAAAGAAAAATAATTTAAAAACAACTAAAGAAAGAAATATAGTCATAATCCTAAAAGAAGTGAAACAGAAAGTGTTTCACCAGAAATGATGAGCTAAAATACTCAAACAGTTCTGAAACTTTTACCACTGATGAATAAGATCAATATTGATCAGGAGAAAAAAGAGTTAATTAAAAATCTATTTTTAAACTCCCAGAAGAAGCAAAACAAGGTTTAAACTAAATCTGATCTAATTCAAATTTGTAAATTTCAAACATAGACAAATTATATGTTTTTACAAACTACAGAAAAATTGTGATCTACTGGAAAAAGAATCAACCCCATTGGATCACTAGATCAAAAGTTATGATCAAAACAAGATTGGAACTTTCTCTGTTTTGGAATTAAAACTAAAATTGGAGAAATCTAGTTTGTGAACAGGGGGTCCACGTGGCGCGTTGTGGTTGGCTCGGGGGTGTGAGCTGCTGAGGCTAACTAGCGAACGACCGCAAATTAAAGAAAATCTCTCTGGCTAAATAATATGTGAAGAAAACCCGGTCGGTTTTATTTAAAAGACCGAAGGGGTATGTTGTTCTAATCCTACGCGTTCAATTAACATCCGACGGCTACGGGGTTAGGAGAGAAGGCTCACAGGGGGCAGGAGCTCCGGCGAGGCCGAGGCGGAGGGAGGTCGGGGGCGGCACTCCGGCGGTCTCCTCCTCCGTCGGTTAGTGGCGATGGAGAGGGAGCTCGTCCTCCGTCCTACGTCGGTTAGTGGCGACGGAGAGGGAGCTGCAGGGCACCGGGGAGCTTCGGCTCAAGCCGACTCCGGCGAGGGTGGCAGGCGGAGGCGGCGGGGCTCGGGCAGGGGAAAGGCGAGGGGAAACGGGGCGAGGAGGGGGGCTCGGGGCCGACCTTTATTTGGGAGAGGAGGGGGGCTCCAGAGGGAAGGAGATCGGGGCGAGGAGGGCAACTCCGGCGATGGCGGGGTGGCCGGCTAGGGAAAGGAAAGTGGAGGGAGGCGCAGGGAGAGAGAAGGAAGGAGGGGGTGTGCGCGGGATGGGGGGGAGCTGTGTGGGTGGGGTCGGCGTGGGGCGGGACCCAGGCGTCAGCGGGTGAGGGTAGGGGGCGGCTGGGTGCAGTTGGGTGCAGGGGATCCCGGGCTAGCGGGATCGGTGGGCCGGCTATAAAGCGCTCGGGGTGTGTTTCCTTTTAAAAAAAATATCCCCGTTTTATATTTTTTTAATAAAACAGAAACTAAAAGGAATAAAAAGGAAACAAAATAAAATAATTAATTTAGGGTATTATATACCAAATCGATCAGAAGAATATTTCCTAATTGATTATCATTTTTCCAAAACCAAATAAAACTTTTTTTAAAGATGTTTTTTTTCAGAAAAAACCCCTTATGCTATATCTTCTTTTGGCAAAATATTTTCCCCATAAACTTGGGTTTTTCTTGGCTCAAATAATTTCAAAAATGCCTCACATTGTGGAGGGTCATTTTCCTCCGCTCTTTCTTGCTTGCAAGAATTTTGTTGGGGCATTTCTTGGGGAAGAAAAATATAGAAGCAAGGGAAAATATTTTCAAAGGATTCAAATGCAAACTCCATTCAAATTCTTTATAGATCAAGAAGTCATGTCATCTTCTCTCTTTGCTTTTAAAAGATTGAATTTGAATTCATCGAAGAAGGGGAGATTCATTTTTATTCCCTCTCATTCAAAAGTTTTTGAAAAGTTTCAAATTTCACTCAAGTTTCAATCACTCAAGCAAACAAACAAACAATACAATAATTATATTAACATTCCAAAATTTGGGATGTTACAGTAGAACAAGTACTTAAGGCTCAAAATGACTTTCTCAATGAGTTGAATGACAATTCTGTTAGAGTTGTCACTAGAGGTGGTAGAATGACTAAGGAACCTTTGTATCCTGAGGGCCATCCTAAGAGACTTGAACAAGATTCTCGAGGAGTTAATACTGATGCACCTAGTCATCTTGGTAATAGGAAGAAAAAGAAAGATGATAGGAACTTGCATGCTAGCAAACCTGTTGCTGTTACACCCGAGAATCCAAATGATGTCTCTATTTCTGATGCCGAAACACAATGTGGTGATGAACATGAGCCTAGTGATAATATTGATAATGGTGTTCATGTTGATACTCAACCTAGTAATGATAAGGATGTGGAGATTGAAACTGCTGTTGATCTGGATAACCCACAACCTAAGAACAAGAGATATGATAAGAACAACTTTATTGCTAGGAAGCATGGTAAAGAAAGAGAACCATGGGTTCAGAAACCCATGCCCTTTCCTCCCAAACCATCCAAGAAAAAGGATGATGAGGATTTTGAGCGCTTTGTTGAAATGATTAGACCTGTCTTTTTGCAAATGCGTTTGACTGATATGCTTAAAATGTCTCCTTATGTTAAGTACATGAAAGATATTGTGACTAACAAAAGGAAGATACCTGAGGTTGAGATTTCCACCATGCTTTCTAATTACACCTTCAAGGGTGGGACTCCTAAGAAACTAGGTGATCCCGGAGTGCCTACTATACCTTGCTCCATTAAAGGAAATTACGTTAGAACTGCTTTATGCGATCTTGGAGCAGGTGTTAGTGTTATGCCTCTCTCTTTATATCGTAGACTTGAATTGGATAAGTTGAAACCTACTGAAATGTATTTGCAAATGGCCGACAAATCAACTGCTTTTCCTATCGGCATTTGCGAGGATGTGCGTGTTGTGGTTGCTAACGTTACTAGCTTAACGGACTTTGTTATTCTTGATATTCCCGAGGATGATGCCATGGCGGTCATCCTTGGAAGACCCTTTTTAAACACTAGAGGGGTTGTTATTGATTGCAACAAAGGCAATGTAACTTTCCATGTTAATGGTAATGAGCACATGGTGCACATTCCGAAGGAACAATATCGAGTTCATTGCATCAATGCTATTGAAAAATCTTCCTCGATTATTATTGGAGGCTTTGCATGCCCTATACCTACTGTCAAGATGAAGTATGATTTACTTGTTGGGGATATGCACATCTCCGTTGAGGTAATCTAGTGATTATTCGAAAATTCTCCATGTTTATGTGATTCAAAAAAAGTTTGTCAAGGAAACTTGATCAACCTCATTGACGGATTTCTTTTGATGACCATGAGATGGATGAATCTAGGAGTCATAACCTTCTATTCCCAACTTTTACTTTCTGTTGTTTAGAAGAAAAATGATAAATTTAGCTTTATTTTCCTGTTTTTCACGTTTTCCGTTCTATAGAAAAGTGACCCAAAAATAAAAGTTCTCCAAATGCCCTGAAATTCAAGTATGATTTTTTCTGGAATATTTGAAAATTTCTGAGATAGAAAGCTAGTCAAGGGGATGCACCAGTGGGCCACAAACCCACGAGTCGCACCCCTAGGTCGCGCGTGGCAGGCTTGTGGGTCCCACGTGGCCCCCTCCACTTATTCCAGCTCCCATCTCCTTTGCCTACCTCCAGAAAAAATCATCCACAGCTCAAACCCGTGTTCTTGCTCTTTGTGCTGGATTTTTTGATCTCCTTGTGCAAAGCCCCATGCACCAAACTGTTTTGGGGAATTATTCCTTGGTATGTGACTCCTCCATTGGTCTAATTACTTTTTGTTCTAGTGCTTTATTCGTTGCATATTTTTGCTGCCTTGGTGACCTTGTTCTTGAGCTTTGCATGTTAATTTTAGTTGGTCCCAAGTAGTTTTGATGCATGTTATGGCCTCTAGACACTTGTAGGAGTAGTTTCTATGAGTTTTGTTGAGCCTTGTTCACTTTTCTTTTGAGTCACTAAAAATTTCAAAAAAAGAAGATGTTCAGGAAAAACTTTCATGGTGGTTCCTCAAGCAAAATGGGTCCCCATCTCGCGATTCGGGAGCCTGATCCTTATCAGCCGAGGAACGCACAGGTATAACCATGTGAATAGCCTTCCGATGAATTCATGATTGATGCAGGTTTCAAGGACGAGTTTGATACATTTGTTCACAACGCCGGGCTCGAAGAATTCATCTCCAATAAATGTGAACAGTATACTACACTCACTACCTCTTTTGTTCGTAGATTCAAATTTTCAGTTGGTCGTGACACATCCATACTGTTTGATCTTTATGACAAATCGTATACCATGGATTTAGAGGATTTTAATATAATTTGCAAGATACCTAATTGGGGTAGTCCCAATGACCCTCCTAAATCTTAGGTTAGAGATTTTATTTCTAGTATAACCGTTGGAGAAACTAGAGATATTACGCAGGCTACCATGGGGAGCATTCATTTTCCTGCCTTACATTATTTTGCCCTCTTCATAGGTAGATGCATTAATGGCTAACATGAGCATTGTCACCTGTGCACACCTGACCTTAGTATTCTTAAGAGCGCAGTAACGAGTAATAGAAGTTTCAACATGGGAGCTATAATTGCAAGGAGGCTAAATAATAATGCTAATGAAGGGGATTTCTTTGGTGGGATCTATGCCACTCGCATAGCAAATTTTCTTGGAATACTCATTCGCACTGGAGATCCCCCACTCCATACAACTTTCCTTGATCGCGCCGCTATGATACGTTATCAGTTCCTTGAGAGGGATAATGAATCCCTCCTATACCGGTTTATATTTAACTGACAACGTGTTTTCCATATTACCCTTCCTGCTCCTGCCTTCTTTGACTTTCAGGGAAAACGGAGATATTACATAACCAGAGGAGAGGCAGAGGAGTATGAGAGGGAGGCGAAGGTTGCTCGGCTCCGTGAGGCAGCTATTCAGGCGGTAGCTCCCGCGTTCCCGTACAACCCCCATTATGATTTTGGATATCGCCCAGACCAGCCGTGGGAGTAGACCAACTTAGGCCAAAAGCCTAAGCTTGGGGGTGTACGTGTTTCTCACCAACATTATATTCTTGCTCACACATTCACTTTGATAGTCGGTGTTCACACTTTGCCATTGTATTGTCCATGCTAGTTTATTTCTTTTTCTCGCTTTCTTCTTGTGTGTTTGTTTGAATTTGAGAAAAACAAAAAAAAATAGTTGTAAGTTTACTTTCCAGCTTGCTTAGTGGTAATTAAAAAAAACCAAAAAGATTTCCCGTTCTTCTTTTGCTTGTTGGGAGCTTTCCCGTGTAAATAGTTTTCTTTTTCTTTTGGTCAAGGTAGAAGACCATGATTAAAATGTTTAGTGGCTCTCATGTGCATTATTGTTTATCCGTCAGAGAGTCCATATTACTTTGTCTTCTCCTCTGAGTTTGCTTGCAGATTCCAGCTTAGTCCAATGCACGAACACTCTCATTATTATTCACATCATTCGGTCATGCAAGTGAAAGGCAATAATGACGATATATGATGAAGTGACTGAGCATGGAAAAGCTGGTATGAACTCGACCTATTTTGTTTTTGTAAATATGACTAGCTCATTGTTCCTAATTCAGCATTGTTATGAGAGAAATATGTTTGCAATGACAACTTAGAGATCAAAGTTTCTGATGCCATGCTTAATTAGCTATGAGTTTATAATGGTTTGTCTTCCATGCCAACATGAATTTCAAGATGATTATGATGTAGTATGATAGGATGGTATCCTCCTTTGAATGATTCAAGTGGCTTGACTTGGCACATGTTCATGCATGTAGATGAAACAAAATCAACATAGCCTCTATGATATTCATGTTTATGGTGATTTATATCCTACTCGTGCTTGCACTCAACATTGGTTAATTTCAATGCATATTAATGACTGTTGTCGCTCTCTAGTTGGTCGCTTCCCAGTCTTTTGCTAGTCTTCACTTGTACTAAGCGGGAATACTGCTTGTGCACCCACTTACATAAACCCAAAGTTGTTCCATATGAGTCCACCATACCTACCTATATGCGGTATCTACCTGTCGTTCCAAGTAAATTTGCATGTGCCACTCTCTAAATCTTCAAATAATAATCTGTTTTGTATGCCCGAACCGCTCATGTGATGACAAGGGGCGGTCAGTATCTTCCATGCTAGGCATGTTATCCTCGATACATGTTTATTCACTATCACTCATGAGGAAGGGGCCGGTAATCGGAATGCCCAGTTCCATGCTCAAATCGAAAATATAATTGCAAACAAAACTCCCCCTGGATTGTTGTTGGTATGGACGGCACTCGAGGATTCGGTTAGTCGTGAGTGTGATTGATTGGTGGTGGGGGAGTGATACGTCTCCAACGTATCTATAATTTTGATGGTTTCATGCTACTATCTTGTCAAACTTTGGATGTTTTGTATGCCTTTTATATCTTTTTTTGGGACTAACTTATTAACTCAGTGCCAAGGGCCAGTTCCTGTTTTTCCATGTTTTTGACCCTTTTTAGAGGACGATTTTAAACGGAGTCCAAACGGAACGAAACTTCCAAAAATATTTTTTCCGAAACAGAAGACAATCGGGGAACTTGAGAACCAAGGCAGAGGGTCACTTTTGATAACCCACAAGTATAGGGGATCAATTGTAGCCTTTCTCGATAAGTAAGAGTGTCGAACCCAACGAGGAGCTAAAGGTAGGACAAATATTCCCTCAAGTTCTATCGACCACCGATACAACTCTACGCACACTTTACGTTCCCTTTACCTAGAACAAGTATGAAACTAGAAGTACTTTGTAGGAGTGATAGGATAGGCTTGCAAGAAAGTAAAGAACACGTAAATAAAACTAGGGGCTGGTTAGATAAAGAAAAAACTACGAATGTCTAACAAGTGTGGAAAAGTGGTGGTAGGAGTTGCGGAATTGTCCCTAAGCAATTGACTACGTTACTAGATCGATAGCAAGTATCATGTGGGAGAGGCCTCTGCTAGCATGTCATCCCTTACTTGGAATTCTATGCACTTATGATTTGAACTATTAGCAAGCGTTCGCAACTACTAACGTTCATTAAGGTAAAACCCAACCATAGAAACAAGATATATTGGTCCCCCTTGAATCCCATATGCATCAATTTCTATGCTAGGTTTGAAGCTTCTGTCACTCTAGCCTGCCGATACATAGTCCTATCAACATACAACAAACCCTATAGTGTGATCCACGCGCGCGATCATATGATGGGCACCAAAGGACAACAACATAACCACAAGCAAATTAAACCAATCATAGCAATTCATCAATCACCGATAGGACAACGATAATCTACTCAGACATCATAGGATAGCAACACATCATTGGATAATAATATGTAGCATAAAGCACCATGTTCAAGTAGAGGGTATAGCGGGTTGCGGAAGAGTGAACCGCTGAATATAGATGGGGGAAGATGAAGGATATGTTGGTGAAGATGACGTAGGTGTTGGTGTAGATTGCTGTCACACGATGATGTCCCGGGCGGCGTTCCGGCGTCGCCGGGAGAGAGGGAGAGAGAGCCCCCCTCCTTCTTCTTCTTCCTTGACCTCCTCCCTAGATGGGAGAAGGGTTTCCCTCTGTTCCATGGTCTCCATGGCGGCGGAGGGGTGAGAGCCCCTCCGAAATTGGATCTCTCTCTCTGTCCTTCTGTTTCTGCGCTCCCAGATTCTGCGTTTCACCGTTTCTTAAATTCACGGAGATCCGTAACTCCGATTGGGCTGAAATTTTAACACGATTTTCTTCCGGATATTATCTTTCTTGCGGAGAAAGAAGGGCTCCAACCGACTTAAGGAGTGGCCACAAGCCCCCTGCCGTGGGCCCACCCCCTCGCCGCGGCGACAGGGCTTGTGGGCACTCCGTGCATCGCCTCGCGTTGATTCTTCTTCCCAAAAATTATAAATATTCCAAAAAAAATCCCCGTAAGTTTTTATTATGTTTGGACTTCGTTTGGTATGGATATTCGACGAAACAAAAAACATGCAACAAACAGGAACTGGCACTGGCACTGGGCACTGGATCAATATGTTAGTCCCAAAAATAGTATAAAAAGTTGCCAAAAGTATATGAAAGTTGTAGAATATTGGCATGAAACAATCAAAAATTATAGATACGACGGAGACGTATCAGTCACCAGGGACCCCACAAGCCCCCTAGCCGCGGCTAGGGGGGCCAGCGCCTCCCAGGCTTGTGGGCTCCCTGGGCCTCCTCTGCCCTAGGTATTTCGCCTATATATTCCCTAAAATCCCAGAAAAAATCAGGAGATCATCGAAAGTACTTTTCCGTCGCCCCAAGCTTCTGTCTCCGCAAGATCCCAACTGGGGCACGTTCGGGTGCCCTGTCGGAGGGGGGATTCGGATACGGAGGGCTTCTTCATCAACACCATGACCTCTCCGATGATGCGTGAGTAGTTCACCATAGACCTACGGGTCCATAGCTAGTAGCTAGATGGCTTCTTCTCTCTCTTGGATCTTCAATACAAATTCTCCATGATCTTCATGGAGATCTATCCGATGTAATCTTCTTTGCGCTGTTTTGTAGAGATCCGATGAATTGTGGATTTATGATCGGATTATATATGAATCTTATTTGAGTTTCTTCTGATCTCTTATATGCATGATTTCATATCCTTGTAATTCTCTTCCAGCTTGATCTATGATTCTGGCAATGGGAGAAGTGCTTAGTTTTGGGTTTATACCGCGCGGTGACCTCACCCAGTGATAGAAGGGGTAGCGAGGCATGCATCATTTTGTTGCCATCAAGGGTAAAAAGATGGGGTTTTCATCATTGGTTTGATTTTATCCCTCTACATCATGTCATCTTGCTTAAGGCGTTACTCTGTTCGTCATGAACTCATTACACTAGATGCATGCTGGAAAGCGGTAGGTGTGTGGAGTAATAGTAGTAGATGTAGAAAATATCGGTCTACTTGTCTCGGACATGATGCCTATATGTATGATCATTGCCTTAGATATCGTCATGACTTTTCGGAGTTCTATCAATTGCTCAACATTAATTTTTTCACACACTGTAATATTTGCTATTTTGAGAGAAGCCTCTAGTGAACACTATGGCCCCCGGGTCTACTTCACACCATATTTTCAGCCTTGCTCTTTTACTTCGTTGCACTTTCCGCCTTCACATATCACTTTGCAATCAATCTTGAAGGGATTGACAACCCCTTTATAGCGTTGGGTGCAAGCTGTTTTGTGTTTGTGCAGGTACTCTGGACATGACGCGATTCTCCTACTGAATTGATACCTTGGTTTTCAAACTGAGGGAAATATTTACTGCTCCTGTGCTGCATCGCCCGTTCCTCTTCAAGGGAAAAACCAATGCAAGCTCAAGAGACGACAGAAAGTTTCTGTCGCCGTAGCAGGGAGTCAAAACTTTAATTTTCTGTTTGGGAACTGCCTATAATATGTGCAGCATGGAAGATGGTGAAAACTCTTGGTTATCGCATTGACAATGAAAGCATGCCACCCAAAATTATTTATCTCTGTTTTAAAAAGCTTGAGCTCTGGCACCTCTACGAATCAATGCTTCCCTCTGCGAAGGGCCTATGTATTTACGTTTCTGTTGAGTCATCCTCTTCTTATTAAAAGGCGCCAGTTAGAGAGCACCTCCGTCATTTTTATTCTTTGCTATTAATTGATATTGAGTATGACTGTGATTGGATCTTCTTTGCCATGAATTACAATGTTCAGTCAGCCCTTGGTCTTTGAAGGTGCTCTGCATTTATGTTTTGCGGTCTCAGAAAGAGCTAGCGGGATACCCTCTGTTCATATTGTATCATGATTGTTTTGATTGAAGTGTTGACGTTTGAAACTTATTATTATTGCTTGCTAGTTGATTATGCCATTGATATGAGTACACCATGAGACCTAAATGTCATTGCTTATGTGTGGTTAGCTTATGATCTTGGTGAAAATCCGAGAATGAGTTAGACATAATTACAACAACAAGATCAAACAGAGTTCGTAAAAGTTTTTCTTTTCTCTCTTTTAGTTTGTCAACTGAATTGCTTGAGGACAAGCAAGGCTTTAAGCTTGGGGGAGTTGATACGCCTCCATCGTATCTACTTTTGCAAACTCTTTTGCCCTTGTTTTGGACTCCAATTTGCATGATTTGAATGGAACTAACCCGGACTAACACTGTTTTCAGCAGAATTGCCATGGTATTGTTTTTGCGCAGAAATAAAAGTTCTCGGAATGACCTGGAAACTTACGAGGATTTTTTGTGGAATATATAAAAAATACTAGCACAAGAATTACCTGAAGACACGGAGCCAGGCGCCCTCAAGCCCAGGATGCGCCCCCCAGGGCGCCCCTCGCAGGCTTGTGGAGCCCACGTAGCTCCACAGCCTCCAATTCCAACTCTATAAAGTCTCGCTCGCCCAAGAAAAATTAAAGGAGAAGATTTCATCGCGTTTCATGACACGGAGCCGCCGCCAGCACCCGTTCTTCCTCGGGAGGGCAGATCTGGAGTCCGTTCTGGGCTCCGGAGAGGGGATATCGACGCCGTCGTCATCACCAACCATCCTTCATCACCAATTCTATGATGCTCTTCATCGTTCGTGAGTAATCTCATCGTAGGCTTGCTGGACGGTGATGGGTTGGATGAGATCTATCATGTAATCGAATTAGTTTTGATGGGGTTTGATCCCTAGTATCCACTACGTTCTAAGATTGATGTTGCTACTACTTTGCTATGATCAATGCTTGCCACTAGGGCCCGAGTGCCATGATTTCAGATCTGAACCTATTATGTTTTCGTCAATATATGTGTGTTCTTGATCCTATCTTGCAAGTTGTAGTCACCTATTATGTGTTATGACCCGGCAACCTCGGAGTGACAATAGCCGGAACCACTCCCGGAGATGACCATAGTATGAGGAGTTCATGTATTCACTCTGTGCTAATGCTTTGTTCCGGTTCTCTATTAAAAGGAGACCTTAATATCCCTTAGTTTCCATTAGGACCCCGCTGCCACGGGAGGGCTGGACAAGAGATGTCATGCAAGTTCTTTTCCATAAGCACGTATGAGTAAATACGGAATACATGCCTACATTACATTGACGAACTGGAGCTACTTACATATCACCCTATGTTATAACTATTACATGATGAATGTCATCCGACATAATTATCCATCACCAATCCAATTCCTACGATCTTTTCCTATACTGGTCCTTGCTAAGTTACTTTACCGCTACTGCTATCACTACTGCTACTGTTACTGCTGCTACCGTTACTATCAGACTAATTTGCTACTAAAACTTTGCTGCAGATACTAAGTCTTTGACGTGTGGTTGAATTGACAACTCAACTGCTAATACTCTAGAATATTCTTTGGCTCCCCTTGTGTCGAAGCAATAAATTTGGGTTGAGTACTCTACCCTCGAAAACTGTTGCGATCCCCTATACTTGTGGGTTATCAGTATGTGTTGTGTGAAAGTCCTATTAGGCGTCTCGATCTATCCCTATAGATCTTAATGCCTAATATGTAAGCAACCCCCTAGGTCCTTCATTGAATAATATTTGTTCAAGTAATCTTTTATGCTCTCTAAAAACTCCACATTGTTTCCAATCAGCAATATGTCATCCACATATAATATTAGAAACGCTACAGAGCTCCCACTCACTTTCTTGTTAATACAAGATTCTACAACAACTTGTATAAACGAAAATGCTTTTATTACCTCATCAAAGCTCTTATTCCAACTCCAAGATGCTTGCACGAGTCCATAAATGTATCATTGGAGCTTGCACACTTTGTTAGCATTATTCGGATCGACAAAACCTTCGGGTTGCATCATATACAACTCTTCCTTAAGAAAACCGTTAAGGAACGCCGTTCTGACATCCATATGCCAGATTTCATAATCGAAAAATGCAGCTATTGCTAACATGATTCAGACGGACTTAAGCATCGCTACCGGTGAGAACGTCTGATCGTAGTCAACTCCTTGAACTTGTGAAAAACCCTTTGCCACAAGTCGAGCTTTATAAACGGTCACATTACCGTCTGCGTCCGTCTTCTTCTTCAAGATCCATTTGTTCTGAATAGCCTTGCGACCTTCAGGTAATACTTACAAAGTACACATTTTATTTTCATACATAGATCCTATCTCGGACTTCATGGCCTCCAACCATTTGTTGGAATCTGGGCCCACCATTGCTTCTTCATAATTTGCAGGTTCATTGTTTTCTAACAACATGATAGATAAGACATGATTACCATACCACTCAGGAGTAGTACGTGATCTTGTCGACCTGCGAGGTCCGATAGTAACTTGATCCGAAGTTTCATGATCATCAACATTAGCTTCCTCCTCAACCGGTGTCGCCTCGATAGAGGTTTCCCCCTACCCCGCGCAACCATCTAGAGGGAGTAGAGGTTCTACAACCTCATCAATTTCTATCTTCCACCCACTCAATTCTTTCGAGAGAAACTCCTTCGCAAGAAAAGCTCCATTCTTAGCAACAAACACTTTGCCCTCAGATCTGAGATAGAAGGTGTACCCAACTGTCTCCTTTGGGTAACCTATGAAGACGCACTTTTCCGCTTTGGGTTCCAGCTTTTCAGGTTGAAGCTTTTTGACATAAGCATCGCATCCCCAAACTTTAAGAAACAACAACTTTGGCCTCTTGCCATACCATAGATCATATGGTGTCGTCTCAACGGATTTTGACGGTGACCTATTGTAGCGACCCGACTCAAGACGAGTCAAGCCTCTGGTGTTTCCGTACCATCCCAAGATCATGCTGGTACACACTCAGTACATAATGTATATACTCAAGAGTTCAATCACACAGCTTTATTAATCGAAATCTCATAAAGAGTACTTTATTACAATAAAGGATTACAATAAAGTGGTTGAAGGCCATCTCAAGAGATATCTAACGAAGACTAGCGGAAGCATCAGGTAGACGAGTCCATTCGACTCCAAGGGCATGTCGCTGAGCGTAGATCGTAGCCTCACTCCTGGTCGGAAAAGTACTCTACAACATGATACGTTGCAGCCGTGTAGGTCAGCATATTGAATATGCCGGCAATTCATGAAAGAGAGGAGTAAAATAATAATCAACTATCTCTACATGCATATTTGGCCGGTGGGGCTAAGTTTTGCATAAAGCCAGTTTTATCCTACAAACAGAGGGGTTGGAAGCAAAATATTACTACATTGTTTGTTGTTAACGAGATGGTTCCGCCAACCAATTCTCGTACCCGAATAGTTGTTAACACCCACATCGTTATTAAGTTGTGTCGAGAGTTCAGGGGAAATTCAATGCCTTCGGCTCAAGTTGTCCATGACCGTGGACACGGCTAATCGATTAGGTTTGAGTACTCTGCAGAGTTTTGCACACGTTCCCCACAAGATTTGATCGCCTCCGGGTTTGTCCTCGCACTTCAGGGTGTTTGAAGACCGGATGATCAAAACATGGTCTTTCAACGGGTCCCTCTGAATCCCTGCCGGTGCCCATCCAATCCTACCGTTCTTCTACATCTGCTAGCACCGCCTGTCCAGAGTCGCCCCGTTGTCCAACCAAGCCAGAGCCCATAATGACTTGTAGCTGTGCAGGTAAGCCTTGAGTCTTGAAGTCTCCGTCCGTCTCTTCGAGCCTGGGTGAAGCTTTCCGCAGGATGACATGGTCGTCCCCAGCATCCCGGGCATCCACTAGGTTCTCCAGGGAGCCGATCAACCGTCCTTCACCCAGTGTTGCTTGCGTCCGAGGTCTTGAAAATCTTGTCTTAGCCGGTCTTGATTATTTAATCAACCTCGCATCACTCGTGATATACACTCAACCAAAAACCCGTCTACTCAAGCATAGCATTAACAAATTGTCGTCTCGGGGCCAAGTATCGGGGTTGTTGTGTGCCTACCACATGATACTACAATTTATACTAAAGTTTCCAAGTACCTAGGCAGCATGCAATTGGGCAAAGAAGGTGATCTACCATGCATCGAAAACATAGGAAAATAACATGATCAAAATGACTTGCCTTGATGATAGTTGTCTTGCTCGAGCGCTTCTAAGTAACACGCTTCGCACTCCGGATGATCTACCGATACAAACACAAAGCACACCATAAGCACTTCAATCAAGCAACAAGTAAAAAAAATACATCACAAGTAAGGATTTGCGAAAGCCTAAGTAAAAGATTTCAACACGCGTTACTAAGGCAGAAACTTGTTTCTGTTGAAAACACCAGTAAAAATACTTTAAAAATTTTGAAACTTCTACCACAGTAATATTTAATCACTAAGAAGCAGTAGCAAAAATAATCAACTCAAAATCATTTTTTAAACTCCTGGAATAGGCAAAACAAGGTTTAAACTAAATCTGATCTAACTTATATTTGAAATTTCAAACATAGACAAATTATATGTTTTTAAAAACTAAAGAAAAATTGGAGTCTACTGGAACAATAATCAATGTCATTGGACTTCGGGATCAAAAGTTGTGGCCAAAACAAAACATAAACTTTCTGTTTTTGCAATTTAGGCAGAAAAACTGAAGTTAACTAGTAAACTAGCAGGGGGTACACGTGGCATGTTGCTATAAGCCGAGGGGGGGTGTTTGTTGCAAGGTTTGGAGCAAACGGCCGAGGGCTAGTAAAACTTGCTGGTTAAATGAATAAGTGAATTATAAAACCGCCGGTTTTCTACTCTAAACCGAAGGGTTATTCTAGGATCTAATCTAAACCACACATCTAAGATCTAACAGCTACAAAAGAAAAAAAGAAAGAACAGAGAGGGGAGAGAACTACCATGGCTGGGGGAGACTACTCCGGCGAGGTGGCGTCGCCGGCGAGGGTGAGGAGCTCTAGGGCGATGGAGGAGACGGGGCGGTGGCGGTGGCAGTCCTTCGGCGAGGGGAGGGGCTCGGGCGGCGGTCCGTCGAGGAAGGGGTGGGAACGGGGTCGGCCGGGGTGGGGGGGGTACTTATAGGCCTGGGGAGGGGAGAGGAAAGGAAGGGAGAGAGGGAAATCGGCAGGGGATCCCGAGTCCTAGGGGGCTCGGTTTCGGTCTCGGGCAACAGCTTTGGAAGGAGGAAGAAGAAGGTGGCCGCGGGGTGGGAACGGCTCGAGCAGTGGACCCATCGGTCATAGAGAGAGAGAGGGGGCGGGGTAGGGAAAGGTCGGCCGAGATCTAAGGCCTTCGGGATCCCGGGTGCCAGGGGATTCGGCCCACGACTATAGTGCGCCCGGCAGCGGTTTCTAAAAAAAATACTTTCCTAATTTTAACCTTTTTCCGAAACAGAAAACAAAAGCGAATAAAGAGGAAGTAAATCAAAATAGTAATATAGGGTATTATATACCAAAAAATCATAAAAATATCCTCTACCCGAATAACATTTTTCCAAAGCAAAAATAAAAACTTTAAAAAAATGTTTTTTTTCAGAAATTCCTCAAAATGCTTTATTTTCTTTTTGTAAATATTTTTGCAATAAACTTTGTATTTTCTTGGCTCAAATATTTCAGAAATTTCCCGCACTTTGGAGGGTCATTTTCCTCCTCTCTCTCTCTTGCGTGCAAGAGAGTATTTCTCCGGGCATTTCTCGTGCGAGGAAAAATGGAAATGCAAATCAAAAAGACGAAGGAATTCACGTGCTAAATTTTATTTCAATCAATATGCATAGATGCTTAGCTACAATGTAAAACATTCCCAATTAGGAAAATTGGGATGTTACAAACCTACCCACCTTAAGATGAATCTCGCCCTCGAGATTCGGGTTGGCTAGAAAACATGTGTGGGTGGTCTCGACGAAGATCCTCTTCTCGTTCCCAGGTGGCTTCTTCCTCGGTGTGGTGGCTCCACAACACCTTGCAGAACTTGATGATCTTGCTGCGGGTAACTCTGTTGGCAGTCTCGAGAATCCTGATGGGTTTCTCCTCATACGTCAGATCACTGTCAAGCTGTATGGCCTCTAGGGGCACTGTATCTCTCAACGGAACATCGACCATCTCAGCGTGGCATTTCTTCAACTGGGAAACATGGAAGACATCATGAACTCCGGACAATCCTTCCGGCAGTTCGAGTTTGTATGCTACTTCGCCTCTACGTTCAAGAATTTTGTAGGGGCCAATGAAACGAGGTGCTAATTTTCCTTTCACACCGAATCTCTTGATTCCTCGAAGTGGAGACACCCGAAGATATGCTCGGTCTCCCACTTCGTACGTTACTTCCTTGCGTTTGTTGTCAGCATAACTCTTCTGCCTGGACTGAGCTATCTTGAGTCGGTCACGAATTAGCTTGACCTTCTCTTCAGAATCTCGGATAAGGTCGGGACCAAAAAGTTGTCGGTCTCCAACTCCATCCCACATCAACGGTGTTCTGCACCTCCTTCCGTATAGAGCTTCGAAAGGGGCCATCTTCAAACTGGTCTGGTAGCTGTTGTTGTATGAGAACTCGGCATAAGGTAAATTTTCATCCCAACTAGACCCATAGTATAGTGCGCAAGCTCTCAACATGTCCTCCAGAATTTGATTGACTCTCTCGGTCTGTCCATCTATCTGCGGGTGAAAAGTTGTACTGAACTCCAATCTCGTTCCCAAGGTTTCATGCAGTTGGTGCCAAAACTTTGATGTGAACTGAGTCCCTCTATCTGACACAGTGCTCTTCGGTACTTCGTGCAGACATACGATCCTAGTCATATATATCTTGGCCAGCTTGGCACTCGTGTAAGTAGTCTTCACCGGAATGAAGTGAGCTACCTTGGTCAAACGATCGACCACAACCCAAATAGAATCATAGCCAGAAAGGGTCCGAGGTAATCCTGTGATGAAGTCCATACCAAGCTTTTCCCATTTCCACTCGGGTATCGGCAGAGGTTGGAGAAAACCTGCTGGCTTCTGATGCTCGGCTTTTACTCGCTGACAAACATCGCATATTGCTACGAACTCGGCAATGTCTTTCTTCAATCCTGTCCACCAGAAACTTTCTTTCAGATCCAGATACATCTTGGTGTTGCCGGGGTGTATCGAGTACGGGGAATCATGGGCCTCCTGAAGTATCAACTTCCTGAGTTCGGGATCATTGGGCACATAGATGCGATCCTCAAACCATAAAGTTCCGTGTCCATCCTCACGAAAACCTTTAGCCTTCCCTTCTTCCATTTTCTGCTTAATCTCAGCTATCTCCTTGTCTGATTTCTGTGCTTCGCGGATCCTTTCGGTCAAGGTGGACTGAATTTCCAGTGTGGCAACAAATCCTCTTGGAATTATTTCCAATTTGAGCTCTCCGAGGTCATCGACTAACTCCTTGGGTAATCCTCCAGCTGTGAGCGTGTTCACATAACTCTTGCGGCTCAACGCATCGGCTACAACATTTGCCTTGCCTGGGTGATAATGCAATCTCATGTCATAGTCCTTGATCAACTCTAGCCATCGCCTCTGTCTGAGGTTCAACTCCTTCTGCGTGAAGATATATTTCAGGCTCTTGTGATCAGTGTAAACATCACAACTATTTCCGATCAGGAAATGTCTCCAGGTCTTGAGAGCGTGCACTACGGCTGCTAGTGCCAAGTCATGTGTGGCATAATTCAACTCATGAGGTCTGAGCTGTCTGGATGCATAGGCTACAACTTTGCCTTCTTGCATGAGCACTCCTCCGAGTCCTTGACGAGAAGCGTCACAGTAAACCTGAAAATCCTTCCGAATGTTCGGCAATATCAGCACTGGGGCTGTAACAAGACGTTTCTTCAGCTCTTGAAAACTGGTTTCACATTCCTCAGTCCAAATATACTTGGATTCCTTCTTCAACAACTCTGTCATGGGCTTGGTAATCTTTGAGAAATTCTCAATGAAGCTCCGGTAATATCCGGCAAGTCCGAGGAAACTACGGATCTCCTTGACTGAAGTGGGTGCTACCCATTCGGTGACTGCTGCGACCTTGGCAGGGTCCATTGCTATTCCTTCTCCTGAGATGACGTGTCCGAGGAATCCGACTTCCTTCAACCAAAACTCACATTTGCTAAACTTTGCGTATAGCTTATGCTCTCGAAGCTTCTCCAGAACTAGGCGCAGATGTTCCTTGTGTTCCTCTTCGTTCTTGGAGAATACCAGTATGTCATCGATGAACACCACGACAAACTTATCCAAGTATTCCATATATACCTTGTTCATTAGATTCATAAAATATGCCGGAGCATTAGTCAGTCCAAATGACATGACCGTGTACTCATACAAGCCGTACCGAGTGGTGAAGGCTGTCTTGGGTATATCCTGTTCACGAATTTTCAACTGATGATACCCGGATCGAAGATCGATCTTTGAGAATACGCGAGCTCCCACTAACTGATCAAAAGATCATTGATCATCGGCAAGGGGTACTTGTTCTTGATGGTCACATCGTTCAATGCACGATAATCGACAACCATTCTCAAGGACTTGTCCTTCTTTTCAACCAAGAGCACTGGGGCTCCCCAAGGTGAAGAACTTGGGCGAATATACCCTTTGTCCAATAACTCCTTAATTTGCTTCTTGATTTCTATCAAGTCATTTGCGGGCATCCGATAGGGTCTCTTGGATATCGGGGCTGTTCCGGGTAATAGCTCAATCAAGAACTCAATCTCTCTATCGGGTGGCATGCCCGGCAATTCCTCCGGAAATACATCTGGGTACTCCTGTACAATCGGTACTTCCTCCTGGACTACTCCCGTGAGAGAGTTTACTCGCTTACTCTGTGTCGGGCGCTGAGACACGTACTTAATCCGCTTCTCCTCGGGGGTGGTGAGCAAAATAGACTTAAGGGCACAATCGATATTCCCTTCATACTTGGCCAACCAATCCATGCCTAGGATTACATCCAATCCCTCGGACTCTAATACGATGAGGTCGGTGGGAAAATTATGGTTCCCGATGTTGAGACTCAAAGCATGGCATCCTATCCCGGCTGTCATCATGCCTCCTGGGGAACTGACCTTAATAGGCTGGCTGAGGGTTTTAGTTGGCAAACTATACTTTTCCACAACTACCCTTGATATGAATGAATGTGTTGCACCAGAATCAAAAAGTACCAATACTGGATGTGAATTTAGCAAAAACTTACCAACCACAGTATCGGGGTGATCATAGACCTCTTCAACATCAATGTGGTTCACCTGAGCTCGAGGAAAAGGATTGGGCTTCTTTGCTGCAGAGTTGCCGGTGCCGTTTCCATTTCCTTGCTTGTTCTGGGGACATTCAGTGGCATAGTGTCCCGTCTTCTGACACTTGAAGCAAGTGATATGAGTCAGATCCTTCTGAGCTGGAGCTGAATGCTGCTGAGTGCCAGTACCGCCATTCTTGAAGTTGCTGTTGTTGCGGTGGTTCCCATTTCCTCCATGGTTGTGCACCGGGTGGTTATGCTGAACGTGTCCTCCAAACTTACCGGATCCAATCCCGGTATTCCCTGGATAGGGGGTGTAGCGAGGCTTCTGCTGAGTGCTGGAGTTGAACTTTCCAACCCCATACTTTCACTTGCGGTTCTCCATCTGCTGGTGTTTCCCCTCCAAGAAGAGGGCCTTATCAACCAGCTCCTGGTAGTTGTTGAAGGTGGCTACCATCAAGTGAATGCTTAGCTCATCATTGAGTCCTTCCAAGAACTTTTCCTGCTTGGCCGCATCATCGGCCACATCTCCAGGTGCATAACGGGCGAGCATGCTGAATTCATCAACGTACTGGGCCACAGAGCGATTCCCCTGGCGTAAGTTGCGAAACTCACGCTTCTTCAGACTCATTGCACCAGCTGAGACATGTGCGGTGCGGAAGGCTTGCTTGAATTGCTCCCAAGTGACTCCAGCAATGGGGTAAGTGGTGGTGTAGTTCTCCCACCAAGCAGCTGCGGGGCCTTCAAGTTGATGCGCGGCAAAACGCACCTTCTCAGCTTCAGAACAACGAGCAGGATAAGTTCACGCTCCATCTTGCGGAGCCAATCATCTGCCACAATGGGCTCAATGCTGCTGGAGAAAGTTGGAGGGTTCAACCTCAAGAAACGGGTGAGATTGTCGGCCTGGGGTGGGTGACGGTTGTTGTTATTGTTCTGGTTCTGGATGATCAGCTGCATCAGGGTGTTTTGTTGCTGGATCAACTGGGTGAGTTCCGGCGGGAAGTTGGACTCGGGGGCGCGTCTCGGAGGCATCTGATGTTTGTAGAGGGGTGAGATTAGCATAGAGCGATGGTCTAAGAGTAATTACACTGCCCATATGAATGCAACACACAAGTATCACACCACACATTTTATTCAATACCATCACAAAGGTTCACACGGGGATACAAATTCGATAATCCTAAACATCGGCCTAAAACGTATAACGATAAAGTAAATTTGGTGGTCTAGTCTAAGTGTCCTCCTCAAAAAAGCATGGTGCTGGGTCCTTCGGTGGAGCTTTCTTCATAGTCCTCGTCGTTGCTGCTCAAGGGGGCTACGTCTCCTTCGGGATGAAGGTTCTCACCCATGTCCAGTTCCTCCTCCAGGTATGCAACTCGAGTCTTCAGTTTCTCGATCCGCTCCAGAAAGTCCTTCGCCTCCAGTTCATGTTCATAGTGGGCTTCCCGGGCTGCTTCTTCGAGTTCAAGCTTGCGGAGTGACAGTTGCTTGATCTTCCTAGCGTCCTTGATCACACGATGCTCCAGAGTCCCGTTGTGCTTCTCCAAGGTCTGGGCATAAGACAAGAGAGCGTCCTTGGTCTTGCTTGAGATGATTTCTCCGTCTTCGCTTCTCCGGGATACGGTGAGTAGGTCTGGAGAAATAGGGCAGCCTTTGTATTCTTCCTTGATACGTTCGAGTGCATAATGGATCGCCATGTCCCTTCCGAGAATCCAGTTGGGTGCGATGAACTTGAAATCCATCGGCTCAGTGCGCGGCTGGAATGTCCTTCCGGGAATGTGCACCTCGATCCTGTAGCGTGAATCCTCCGGGTAAGACGAAGTTGGCTTCCCTGTGATAGTCGGCAGAGCAATCCTCAAATCCTTGGTGATATGCACCAGCTCCTTTCCGAACGGCATAGTGGCATCGGGCTGGCAAAACTCCGTGAACTTAACAAGGATGAAGGTGGCCATCTAAACATTGGAAAATCGGAGAGAAATCAGAAATGATCAGAAGAGGAAATAGGAGATTTATAAACATAAGAGAAAATAGTTTTCTTCCTAAGGCTTTTCCATTCCTAGAGGTTACGTCCTAAGGTCAGCGTGTGCTCTGAATACCATTTCTGTAGCGACCCGACTCAAGACGAGTCAAGCCTCTGGTGTTTCCGTACCATCCCAAGATCATGCTGGTACACACTCAGTACATAATGTATATATTCAAGAGTTCAATCACACAGCTTTATTAATCGAAATCTCATAAAGAGTACTTTATTACGATAAAGTATTACAATAAAGTGGCTGGAGGCCATCTCATGAGATATCTAACG